>NC_092171.1:9874545-9959545 GCF_045791955.1 Oncorhynchus clarkii lewisi | reverse complement strand
GCCTACTATATTTATTTCGCAACTTTCCATTGCTTCTCTTTATAACATGAGTATAGAAAGCGTCCTCCATTCACTGGCCGCAAAAATCCGAGGCATCATCAAGTGCTTGTGAAATTGTGAATGAGAGACTACTGTGTGCCACCTGCCACAAAAACAAAGCAGAGATGATGCTTTCAAATCGTCATTAGTCACATCATTCAGCCTTAGCATGTTTTAAAAATCAAAACATATAGCCCAACGTTTATCACAACTAACGTTGCATAAATAACTCTAAATGAAGCGTATAGGAAGACCTGTTTCTTTGTTTACCGATCAACACATATGCGCACTAGATAGAAGGAAAATATCCTTTCTATTTTATTCAGCTATGTTCAATTGTATTCTTCATACTATAAAATAATGGCATGGAATTCTAAGCAAATCTTGTCTGCTAAATTAACTAGTGTAGCCCACAGCCATATGGCATAGCCAGATCAGGGCCTAACATACAGACAACTCAGAGTATGCTATTCTGTTTTTCTGAAATACACATTTTCTTCATATCATGTTTCTTTCAGCCGGTCTAAAATAAGTCATGGATTTATTGTGATGGTGTAGGCTCTATATTGCACAGATTTATTGTGATGGTGTAGGCTCTATTGCACAGATTTATTGTGATGGTGTAGGCTCTATTGCATGGATTTATTGTGATGGTGTAGGCTCTATTGCATGGATTTATTGTGATGGTGTAGGCTCTATTGCACAGATTTATTGTGATGGTGTAGGCTCTATTGCATGGATTTATTGTGATGGTGTAGGCTCTATTGCATGGATTTATTGTGATGGTGTAGGCTATATTGCATGGATTTATTGTGATGGTGTAGGCTATATTGCATGGATTTATTGTGATGGTGTAGGCTATATTGCATGTGTGATGGTGTAGGCTATATTGCATGGATTTATTGTGATGGTGTAGGCTATATTGCATGATTTATTGTGATGGTGTAGGCTATATTGCATGGATTTATTGTGATGGTGTAGGCTATATTGCATGGATTTATTGTGATGGTGTAGGCTATATTGCATGGATTTATTGTGATGGTGTAGGCTATATTGCATGGATTTATTGTGATGGTGTAGGCTATATTGCATGGATTTATTGTGATGGTGTAGGCTATATTGCATGGATTTATTGTGATGGTGTAGGCTATATTGCATGGATTTATTGTGATGGTGTAGGCTATATTGCATGGATTTATTGTGATGGTGTAGGCTATATTGCATGGATTTATTGTGATGGTGTAGGCTATGGATTTATTGTGATGGTGTAGGCTATATTGCATGGATTTATTGTGATGGTGTAGGCTATATTGCATGGATTTATTGTGATGGTGTAGGCTATATTGCATGGATTTATTGTGATGGTGTAGGCTATATTGCATGGATTTATTGTGATGGTGTAGGCTATATTGCATGGATTTATTGTGATGGTGTAGGCTATATTGCATGGATTTATTGTGATGGTGTAGGCTATATTGCATGGATTTATTGTGATGGTGTAGGCTATATTGCATGGATTTATTGTGATGGTGTAGGCTATATTGCATGGATTTATTGTGATGGTGTAGGCTATATTGCATGGATTTATTGTGATGGTGTAGGCTATATTGCATGGATTTATTGTGATGGTGTAGGCTATATTGCATGGATTTATTGTGATGGTGTAGGCTATATTGCATGGATTTATTGTGATGGTGTAGGCTATATTGCATGGATTTATTGTGATGGTGTAGGCTATATTGCATGGATTTATTGTGATGGTGTAGGCTATATTGCATGGATTTATTGTGATGGTGTAGGCTATATTGCATGGATTTATTGTGATGGTGTAGGCTATATTGCATGGATTTATTGTGATGGTGTAGGCTATATTGCATGGATTTATTGTGATGGTGTAGGCTATATTGCATGGATTTATTGTGATGGTGTAGGCTATATTGCATGGATTTATTGTGATGGTGTAGGCTATATTGCATGGATTTATTGTGATGGTGTAGGCTATATTGTGATGGTGTAGGCTATATTGCATGGATTTATTGATTTATTGTGATGGTGTAGGCTATATTTTATTGTGATGGTGTAGGCTCTATTGCATGGATTTATTGTGATGGTGTAGGCTCTATTGCATGGATTTATTGTGATGGTGTAGGCTCTATTGCATGGATTTATTGTGATGGTGTAGGCTCTATTGCATGGATTTATTGTGATGGTGTAGGCTCTATGATTTATTGTGATGGTGTAGGCTATATTGCATGGATTTATTGTGATGGTGTAGGCTCTATTGCATGGATTTATTGTGATGGTGTAGGCTATATTGCATGGATTTATTGTGATGGTGTAGGCTCTATATTGCATGGGATTTATTGTGATGGTGTAGGCTATATTGCATGGATTTATTGTGATGGTGTAGGCTATATTGCATGGATTTATTGTGATGGTGTAGGCTATATTGCATGGATTTATTGTGATGGTGTAGGCTATATTGCTTGGATTTATTGTGATGGTGTAGGCTATATTGCATGGATTTATTGTGATGGTGTAGGCTATATTGCATGGATTTATTGTGATGGTGTAGGGTATATTGCTATATTGTGATGGTGTAGGCTATGCATGGATTTATTGTGATGGTGTAGGCTATATTGCATGGATTTATTGTGATGGTGTAGGCTATATTGCATGGATTTATTGTGATGGTGTAGGCTATATTGCATATTGCATGGATTTATTGTGATGGTGTAGGCTATATTGCATGGATATATTGCATGGATGTGATGGTGTAGGCATGGATTTATTGTGATGGTGTAGGCTATATTGCATGGATTTATTGTGATGGTGTAGGCTATATTGCATGGATTTATTGTGATGGTGTAGGCTATATTGCATGGATTTATTGTGATGGTGTAGGCTATATTGCATGGATTTATTGTGATGGTGTAGGCTATATTGCATGGATTTATTGTGATGGTGTAGGCTATATTGCATGGATTTATTGTGATGGTGTAGGCTATATTGCATGGATTTATTGTGATGGTGTAGGCTATATTGCATGGATTTATTGTGATGGTGTAGGCTATATTGCATGGATTTATTGTGATGGTGTAGGCTATATTGCATGGATTTATTGTGATGGTGTAGGCTATATTGCATGGATTTATTGTGATGGTGTAGGCTATATTGCATGGATTTATTGTGATGGTGTAGGCTATATTGCATGGATTTATTGTGATGGTGTAGGCTATATTGCATGGATTTATTGTGATGGTGTAGGCTATATTGCATGGATTTATTGTGATGGTGTAGGCTATATTGCATGGATTTATTGTGATGGTGTAGGCTATATTGCATGGATTTATTTTGATGGTGTAGGCTCTATTGCATGGATTTATTGTGATGGTGTAGGCTATATTGCATGGATTTATTGTGATGGTGTAGGGTATATTGCATGGATTTATTGTGATGGTGTAGGCTATATTGCATGGATTTATTGTGATGGTGTAGGCTATATTGCATGGATTTATTGTGATGGTGTAGGCTATATTGCATGGATTTATTGTGATGGTGTAGGCTATATTGCATGGATTTATTGTGATGGTGTAGGCTATATTGCATGGATTTATTGTGATGGTGTAGGCTATATTGCATGGATTTATTGTGATGGTGTAGGCTATATTGCATGGATTTATTGTGATGGTGTAGGCTATATTGCATGGATTTATTGTGATGGTGTAGGCTATATTGCATGGATTTATTGTGATGGTGTAGGCTATATTGCATGGATTTATTGTGATGGTGTAGGGTATATTGCATGGATTTATTGTGATGGTGTAGGCTCTATTGCATGGATATATTGTGATGGTGTAGGCTATATTGCATGGATTTATTGTGATGGTGTAGGCTATATTGCATGGATTTATTGTGATGGTGTAGGCTATATTGCATGGATTTATTGTGATGGTGTAGGCTATATTGCATGGATTTATTGTGATGGTGTAGGCTATATTGCATGGATTTATTGTGATGGTGTAGGCTATATTGCATGGATTTATTGTGATGGTGTAGGCTATATTGCATGGATTTATTGTGATGGTGTAGGCTATATTGCATGGATTTATTGTGATGGTGTAGGCTATATTGCATGGATTTATTGTGATGGTGTAGGCTATATTGCATGGATTTATTGTGATGGTGTAGGCTATATTGCATGGATTTATTGTGATGGTGTAGGCTATATTGCATGGATTTATTGTGATGGTGTAGGCTATATTGCATGGATTTATTGTGATGGTGTAGGCTATATTGCATGGATTTATTGTGATGGTGTAGGCTATATTGCATGGATTTATTGTGATGGTGTAGGCTATATTGCATGGATTTATTGTGATGGTGTAGGGTATATTGCATGGATTTATTGTGATGGTGTAGGCTATATTGCATGGATTTATTGTGATGGTGTAGGCTATATTGCATGGATTTATTGTGATGGTGTAGGCTATATTGCATGGATTTATTGTGATGGTGTAGGCTATATTGCATGGATTTATTGTGATGGTGTAGGCTATATTGCATGGATTTATTTTGATGGTGTAGGCTCTATTGCATGGATTTATTGTGATGGTGTAGGCTATATTGCATGGATTTATTGTGATGGTGTAGGGTATATTGCATGGATTTATTGTGATGGTGTAGGCTATATTGCATGGATTTATTGTGATGGTGTAGGCTATATTGCATGGATTTATTGTGATGGTGTAGGCTATATTGCATGGATTTATTGTGATGGTGTAGGCTATATTGCATGGATTTATTTTGATGGTGTAGGCTCTATTGCATGGATTTATTGTGATGGTGTAGGCTATATTGCATGGATTTATTGTGATGGTGTAGGGTATATTGCATGGATTTATTGTGATGGTGTAGGCTATATTGTAGGCTATATTGCATGGATTTATTGTGATGGTGTAGGCATGGATTTATTGTGATGGTGTAGGCTATATTGCATGGATTTATTGTGATGGTGTAGGCTATATTGCATGGATTTATTGTGATGGTGTAGGCTATATTGCATGGATTTATTGTGATGGTGTAGGCTATATTGCATGGATTTATTGTGATGGTGTAGGCTATATTTTATTGTGATGGTGTAGGCTATATTGCATGGATTTATTGGATTTATTGTGATGGTGTAGGCTATATTACATGGATTTATTGTGATGGTGTAGGCTATATTGCATGGATTTATTGTGATGGTGTAGGCTCTATTGCATGGATTTATTGTGATGGTGTAGGCTATATTGCATGGATTTATTGTGATGGTGTAGGCTATATTGCATGGATTTATTGTGATGGTGTAGGCTATTTATTGTGATGGTGTAGGCTATTTTATTGTGATGGTGTAGGCTCTATGGATTTATTGTGACTTTTTAAAATGTCGATGTTCTATATTGCATGGATTTATTGTGATGGTGTAGGCTGGATTTATTGTGATGGTGTAGGCTATATTGCATGGATATATTACATGGATTTATTGTGATGGTGTAGGCTATATTGCATGTTTATTGTGATGGTGTAGGCTATATTGCATGGATTTATTGGATGGTGTAGGCTATATTGCATGGATTTATTGTGATGGTGTAGGCTATATTGTGGATTTATTGTGATGGTGTAGGCTTATTGCATGGATTTATTGTGAAGGTGTAGGCTATATTGTTAATGGTGTAATATTGCATGGATTTATTGTGATGGTGTAGGCTATATTGCATGGATTTATTGTGATGGTGTAGGCTATATTACATGGATTTATTGTGATGGTGTAGGCTATATTGCATGGATTTATTGTGATGGTGTAGGCTATATTGCATGGATTTATTGTGATGGTGTAGGCTATATTGCATGGATTTATTGTGATGGTGTAGGCTATATTGCATGGATTTATTGTGATGGTGTAGGCTATATCAAGGCTCTATTGCATGGATTTATTGTGATGGTGTAGGCTATATTGGTCTGCATCAGTGGCTTGGTCTTTGTTGTCTTTGTTAATTAACGGTAAATTACCGTGAGACCGGCAGTTATTTGCTTGACAATCACTGCCTGACAAAATGTTATGACTGCCCACAACCCTGTTCAGACCCCTTAACTTTTTCCACATTGTTGTTACAGCCTGAATTTGAAATGGATTAAACTGAGATTTTGTGTCACTCACTTACACACACACAACCCCGTAATGTCAAAGGGGAATTATGATTTTATAGTTTTTTATTAAAAATGAAAAGCTGAAATGTCTTGAGTCAAAAAGGATTCAACCCCTTTGTTACGGCAAGCCAAAAATAAGTTCAGAAGTAAAAATGTGCTTAACAAGTCACATAATAAGTTGCATGGACTTGCAAAAAATGTCTAAAAACACGTTTTCACTTTGTCACTATGGGGTATTGTGTATAGCTGGGCAACAAGGAAAAAAATCAATTCAATTCAGATTGTAACGCAACAAAATGTGGGACAATTCTTGGGGTATGAATACATTCTGAATGCACTGTAGATCTGAGCAGTATTGTGGTCAGAATTGTACCTAGCCTATCAAAGGGAGGAGCTATCTGCTCTCATAATGCCAATACCTACTCCATCCTTTTAGGCCTTCATGAAGGGCCTGGAAGTAGGGCCTTGGGGTCCATTGTAAATATGTAGTGCCTCAAAGAGCCACTGTCCAAGAACGGGCATGATCTGGCAAATGGCCCTTATTGTCATTGTGAACAGTATCATTATACAGTACTAATTACGGTCTGTTGTGTTTCTTCTAGATTGAGTTGATTGACAGAGTGGACGACATGTACAGGAACACAACCTGGGATGACGAGTTCACAGGATACGGTGTTCAGATCCAACAGGTGAGGACAGCTGTTATACTGCCGTGTGTGTAGTAGCAGCAGCAGTAGTAGGCGGCAAGACCATGTTTGGCATTTCTCCATCACTACAGACAACATCATCTCAGTGTGTAATGTGTCCGCGCTGAGTGGAGAAGTGAGGTCGTATGACTGTAGTACTCTAATTGAATTTGGAAAAGCATTTTTGGAGCAGACAGTGAAAGTGCTTTGTGTGGAAAAGCGAGTGGGGAAGTACAATTGGTTCCTCTCGCTCGGGGGATGAATGGCGACACTGTGCGTCTACGACAAATCCGCCGCTCTCTCACTGAAAAGATATGCTGCGGCGGTCCGTGCTCCTTTTCTTCTCCTGACCTTCAATCGGATATCTTGTACAGAGCATTATGGGTACTGTAGTACATGCTGCAACCTTTACATGGGGTTTAAGAAGTTGTAATGTGCTGGTTGTAGATCATCATCAACAAGGAGCCGACCAATGCGCCTCTTGGCCAGGCTGGGCCGGGCTGGACCCACTACAACATGAAGGGAAGCCCCATCCAAGGCAAGGAGGTGTGGGATGTCAAGAAACTGCTGGAGGTGAGACATTACTACTGATCTGAAAGGAGAGCGGACTCTATACACTGTGCTAGTATGTAGGAAGGTCGTTCCCCTAGCCTGGTCCCAGATCGGCAAGAAGGCACAAACTGATCTGGGACCAGGCTAGAATAAACCAAATCAAATCAAATTTTATTTGTCACATACACATCTCAACGTCTCAAATTTTAGGATATTCTATACAAAATATGATTAGGTCACTGTATGGTCTACTACTCTCAAATCAACTTTGGACTTCGACGCCAGTTCCACTGCATTTATTCATTGAGCCCCTCTAATCAGGGACTGATTTAGACTTGGGACACCAGGTGGGTGCAATTAATTATAAGCAGGCTCCGGACCTCATATTGGTAAGAGTTGAATACCCCAGGTCTATACGTTGTAAAACTTAAAAAGCATTTTTTTTTTAAAGAGGACTAAACACGACTGGCAACAGAATGTCCTCATCAGTAGGGAATATGCTAGCTAACTAGTATTGTTTTTTTGCTTTCCAATCCCTTTCTTTGTCTCCAGCAATTCAGCTCGGACATAGCGGACAATGCTAGCACTGTGTGCCTGGCCCACCTGTTCACCTACCAGGACTTTGACGAGGGGACATTGGGCCTGGCCTATGTGGCCCCCTCTAAAGCCCAGGCTCTGGGGGGCCTCTGCCCCAAACGTAAGGCTCAGCCTCTCATTTTAGATCAAATTAGTATGATTATTATGATGAGTGTTTTGACAATGGAGTGATAAATTCATAAGAGCTTGCTCCTATATTTCTAGGCCTGATTTCTCTTCCTTTTTGTTTTCTGCAGCTTACTATCCATCTCACTCTGTCAAGAAACCCAGCTACCTCAACACTGGTTTAACCAGCACCAAGAATTATGGCAAAACCATTCTAACCAAGGTAGGTTCCTCATTGAGTTGAATTTAGTCACACTACTGTATTTCTATGGTGTCTGAAACCTCTGTCGAGTACACTAGAACAAGGGCTGAAAAACTCCCTTTATTGTGTAATTCATGAGCTCTTTCTGGGTCATAGGTCAGATGATTTAGCACTGCCTTGTGGCCTTTCAATATGATGATTTGTGCCGTTGTCTGATGACGTGATGGATCGAATAGTCTGTGGGGCACTTTGTGTTGGGTCATGGGTTGAACAGGCGGCATTATAAATGTGACTAATGAATAATGACTTGAGACCTTACAAGACCCTCTTTAGGTCAATGCACCGCTGATATCCTACTGAGAAATCTTGCTTTTATAGCCCGAAGATAATAGACCATGTAATCATTTCTGTATTATTTAATTGTTGCAAGTCAAATGTATAGTTTCCAAACATTACATTTCTTATTTTTTTCTCCCACCACCAGGAAGCAGATTTGGTGACAACCCATGAATTGGGCCATAACTTTGGGGCGGAGCACGACCCTGACAACATCCCCTACTGTGCCCCAAACGATGACCATGGGGGCAAGTTTGTCATGTACCCTATCGCTGTGAGCGGGGATCACTACAACAACAAGGTACAGCTCTTGCGTACCTCAAATGAGGAGCTCTTCTGCCAAATGACTCGCGCTCACATCATCCGTTACCTGCTTCCTTTCTCTCCCTTCCTCTCCCCACAGCGTTTCTCCGACTGCAGTAAGATCTCCATAGGTAAGACGCTGCGCTTCAAGGCCCCCATCTGCTTCAAGGAGAGGAACAGCAAGGTGTGTGGGAATTCCCGCGTGGAGGAGGGGGAGGAGTGCGACCCGGGCATGCTGCACCGCAACAACGACCCGTGCTGCTCTGCCGACTGCAAGTTCAGGCCCGAGTCCCAGTGCAGGTAGAAACGCACCACACACACACCCCAAAATGGCTGCCTTGGAGTGCAGTAATTAATGTAGTAGGATGACATTGACAAGGGCTTTGCTGAATTCCCGCCTTTCTTTACTTACGGGCTGACATTATTGTCCCCTTGGGGGAACAGGTACATGAAAGATGGTGATTACATATATTACATACTGTTATTTGCATATCGTACAGTAAACCGGTCAAATCAACTGACAATTTCTTAGTCAACTGACATTGATGTGCATTTGTTTGATTCGAGCAGTATCCAGTAGCCTACCTCTAGTATCTTGAGCAGCCTGAGCAAGCGAAGTGCATATACACTGCTAAGCTGCTTGCTGACATTCACAACATGTGAACTGAGGTTGTGTACTATTTTTTTTCTGTGTCCCGGTACATCCAGTGACAGGAATAGTCCGTGCTGTAAGAAATGCAAGTTTGAGCAGGCAGGGAAGACGTGCCAGGAGCCCATCAACGCCACCTGTAAGGGCATGTCCCTCTGCACAGGTAAGCCCCCCCCCCCTACTGGACATACACAGGACTGCCACGGCTAGACAGGATTTATTTTTTGATTTGTCATTGATGATTTGTAATGCATGGCTCCCTTGTAAAAGATGCTTTGTTTTTGATGGGGCTCTCCCCTGCTTAAATAGAGGTTCAATAAAATAAACTCCAGCTTTTCTGAAATTTTCCTCTTCAACATAACAATTTATTTATTTTTATTTCAACTTTATTTAACTAGGCAAGTCAGTTAAGAACAAATTCTTATTTACAATGATGGCCTAGTAACAGAGGGTTTACTGCCTGGTTCAGGGGCGGAACGACAGATTTTTATCTTGTCAGCTTAGGAATTCGATCTAGCAACCTTTCGGTTGATGGCTCAACGCTGTAACCACTAGTCTACCTGCCGCCCAATGACTCATGATCTGCTATGTAAGATATGTTGGAAGAAAATCCTCTAGCTGGATAGGTCCCCAGGTCTTGCTGTTGAGACATCTGTTGGTGTTTTTGACTGACTCACTGTGTGTTGTACTATCCATCCCCTTAGGTGACAGCAGTGAGTGCCCAGCCCCAGACAACGCTCCGGACAATACCATCTGTGTGGACAGTGGGAGGTGCAGAAACGGGGAGTGCATAACCTTCTGTGAGGCCGTACAGAAGCTGCAGCCCTGTGCTTGTAATGGTACGAACCTCTAGCAGACGCACTGCTTCAATCTAGACTGACACTGCTGACCAGTTCCATGGTGTACCCATCGAAATACAACTGTAGAGAGACTGATGTCTACGTTCTCTCTACGGTGTACCCAGCATAGAAATAGATTCTATATATACCCAATATCTTGCATTAGAAAGGATTTGTTCTTTATTTGATTTGATGCCTCGCAAGTTTACATTTCGAAACCCAAAGCCTTTCATTTGATTCCTGACAATATACTGTAACTAATTGATATTCTGAGAAAGGGAAAGGTAAAGAACATGTGGTCCAGGCTGTCTTTAACCCCAACTTGACCTCTCTCGACTCTTCCAGAGACATACGACTCGTGTAAGGTGTGCTGTCGGGACAAAAATGGTGCCTGCACTCCTTTTGTCAAAAGCGACCGGAGCGTCCTGTACCTGCGCAAGGGGAAACCCTGCACCGTGGGCTTCTGTGATGAGGCCGTGAGTGACTGACCTCTTCCTTTTTTTGAACCTTTACTCACACTTAATGGACACAGGCTGTAATTCATAGTTTCAACACATTTCACTTCAATAATGCATTCAAATCTAAATAATAAAACATTTTGACACAAAGAAAACATTGTGAAAAGGTGATATTGATAAAATGATGATACTGTGTATTGATTTGTCTGTGTTTGTTTCAGGGTAGATGCATGAAGCAAGTCCAGGATGTGATCGAGAGGTTGTGGGATTTCATCGACAAGCTGGACATCAACACATTCGGTGAGTGGCGATGCAGTGAGGTCTATACCTAGATGTTGTGATTGACTTGAACGGCTGCTCGGAGTTGGAAGCATTTTTCTCTCTCTCTCTCTCTCATAGGGAAGTTCCTAGCAGACAATATAGTGGGCTCAGTGGTGGTGTTCTCTCTAGTCTTCTGGATCCCTCTCAGCATCCTGGTGCACTGTGTGGTGAGACCTGAACCCAAAACACTCGCACACCAATACCAGACTTACCTCAACCCTTCCTTCAGGGCAAAGATTCCTCGGATCAATTGTTTAGCGATGACGGAAATAGCAGATACGCTTATCATGTTAAATATATAAATCAGTGGGGGCCTCCCGAGTGGCGCAGCGGTCTTAGGCACTGTGTTGCATTACTTGAGGCGTCACTACAGACCCGGGTTCGATCCCAGGCTGTATCACAGCCGGCCGTGACCGGGAGACCCATTAGGCACTATTGGCCCAGCGTCGTTCGGGTTAGGGGAGGGTTTAGCCAGCCGAGATTTCCTTGTCCCAACGCGCTTTAGCGACTCCTTGTGGCAGGCCGGGCGCCTGCAAGTTGAGGTCGGTCGCCAGCTGGACGGTGTTTCCTCCGACACATTGGTGAGGCTGGCTTCCAGGGTTAAGCGAGCAGTGTGTCAAGAAGCAGTGCGGCTTGGCAGGGTCGTGTTTCCTGAGTCCATAGGGGAGTTGCAGTGATGGGACAAGACTGTAACTACCAATTGGAAATCACGAAATTGGGGTAAAAGTACAACATATATATATATATATATATATACTGCTCAAAAAAATAAAGGGAACACTTAAACAACACAATGTAACTCCAAGTCAATCACACTTCTGTGAAATCAAACTGTCCACTTAGGAAGCAACACTGATTGACAATACATTTCACATGCTGTTGTGCAAATGGTATAGACAGGTGGAAATTATAGGCAATTAGCAAGACACCCCCAATAAAGGAGTGGTTCTGCAGGTGATAACCACAGACCACTTCTCAGTTCCTATGCTTCCTGGCTGATGTTTTGGTCACTTTTGAATGCTGGCGGTGCTTTCACTTTAGTGGTAGCATGAGACGGAATCTACAACCCACACAAGTGGCTCAGGTAGTGCAGCTCATCCAGGATGGCACATCAATGCGAGCTGTGGCAAGAAGGTTTGCTGTCTGTCAGCGTAGTGTCCAGAGCATGGAGGCGCTACCAGGAGACAGGCCAGTACATCAGGAGACGTGGAGGAGGCCGTAGGAGGGCAACAACCCAGCAGCAGGACCGCTACCTCCGCCTTTGTGCAAGGAGGAGCAGTACGAGCACTGCCAGAGCCCTGCAAAATGACCTCCAGCAGGCCACAAATGTGCATGTGTCTGCTCAAACGGTCAGAAACAGACTCCATGAGGGTAGTATGAGGGCCCGACGTCCACAGGTGGGGGTTGTGCTTACAGCCCAACACTGTGCAGGACGTTTGGCATTTGCCAGAGAACACCAAGATTGGCAAATTCGCCACTGGTGCCCTGTGCTCGTCACAGATGAAAGCAGGTTCACACTGAGCACATGTGACAGAGTCTGGAGATGCCGTGGAGAATGTTCTGCTGCCTGCAACATCCTCCAGCATGACCGGTTTGGCGGTGGGTCAGTCATGGTGTGGGGTGGCATTTCTTTGGGGGGCCGCACAGTGCTCCATGTGCTCGCCAGAGGTAGCCTGACTGCCATTAGGTACCGAGATGGGATCCTCAGACCCCTTGTGAGGCCATATGCTGGTGCGGTTGGCCCTGAGTTCCTCCTAATGCAAGACAATGCTAGACCTCATGTGGCTGGAGTGTGTCAGCAGTTCCTGCAAGAGGAAGGCATTGATGCTATGGACTGGCCCGCCCGTTCCCCAGACCTGAATCCAATTGAGCACATCTGGGACATCATGTCTCGCTCCATCCACCAACGCCACATTGCACCACAGACTGTCCAGGAGTTGGCGGATGCTTTAGTCCAGGTCTGTGAGGAGATCCCTCAGGAGACCATCCGCCACCTCATCAGGGGCATGCCCAGGCATTGTAGGGAGGTTATACAGGCACGTGGAGGCCACACACACTACTGAGCCTCATTTTGACTTGTTTTAAGGACATTACATCAAAGTTGGATCAGCCTGTAGTGTGGTTTTCCACTTTAATTTTGAGTTTGACTCCAAATCCAGACCTCCATGGGTTGATACATTTGATTTCCATTGATCATTTTTGTGTGATTTTGTTGTCAGCACATTCAAGTATGTAAAGAAAAAAGTATTTAATAAGAATATTTCATTCATTCAGATCTAGGATGTGTTATTTTAGTGTTCCCTTTATTTTTTTGAGCAGTGTATATCAGACCCTTGCTTGTCTATACATCTTGTTGTCCAGTAGAGATGTGTATAACATATTTTGCTTTCAAAGCCCACCTCGTGCATGGTTGATAGACACAATAATGTTAACTGTTTATACACTAATGGGATGCTACTGTTGTTTCATTTCTGTAGGATAAAAATCTGGACAAGGAGTATGAGGAGAACACCAAGACCATGTACTTCCCCAGCGTAAGTCCTTGAAGCTTCCTATGCCCTCTCATGTTCACTACTGACCACGTGTGCTAGGTTTGAACTTTGAAGTCGCACTCGCTATAACACGTTATCCCTTTTAGAAAGCTCATACTACTAGAGAGCACGCAGTCTTATTTGCTCACCTGCAGTTATTTGTCCAATTCCAAAATCGACCCTGACCCTAGGCCAGATTCCCTAGATCTAACAGGACTGCATAAGTGTAAGCAGTAAGGGAAGATTCCACCAAGCCTATCAGAGGGCAAGTTGGTGTGAGAACCATTTGTTATTAACCATCCAATCTTTTCAGATTTACAAGAAGTGCATAGGGGCAAGGGTTTAGGAATGGATTTGGAACTGGGCCATAGTTAGCCCATACGCAGCGTGAATGGTTTCGATGCAGTAGCACGTCTGATGGCCTCACAGGGCTGACTTGAAAAGGAGAGGTTAATCTCAACGTGACTTCCCTGGTGAAATAAAGGATAAGTAAGTCAACTGTGGGATATTTGGGTTGAAATGACCTGTTCCGTCACTGTTCCGTTTTGCCTTGGCCCCTCGTGGAACTGCAGCAGATGGTTGAGGTACCTGTACTTAGTAGAGCTCCACCCTCAGGTGAGTGTGTGAGGTGTGGAGGGGGGGGGGGGGGGCGGGGTGCACGCTGTCAGTGTGTGTCACAAGGATGCGCAACGTGTGTGAGGAGAGGCACCGTGTTGTCTTTGTGAGGTCGTTTGTCGACCTTGTTGCATGGAGCCAGAGTGTCCGAGTTGTTGTTTTTGTTGTTGGGCTGCACAGTGTACTGTTGTAATGGTGCGGACAGACTGGGTCCGTTCCATTTCATCTCCGCCAGTTTACTTGGAAATAATGAACAGTTTAACTTTATTTTCCATGGTGTATATATTTTTTTTCTTCCCCAAGTCATGACGAATTCAGTTAAAAAGGATCGGGACCCCAGTTACAGGCAGTTAGTCAAACACAACCCTGACTCTACTACCCCCCCCCTCCCCAGAACGCAGAGATGCTGAGCAGCCTCGAGTCGGCCTCCGTCCGCATCGTCAAGCCACCTCCGCCTCCCACCTTCTTCTCCGCCGCTCGGATCCCACCCCACTCCCTTCCTTCTCTACCCCCAACGGGCCCGTCTGCCTCAGGCAGCAGCAGTACCCCAGCCCCAGGCTCGGCTTCGGGCCCTGGCCCGTCCTCGGGGAGCGTAGTGGTGGTGGGGGAGGGCCCACGGATGGCCACCATCCAGGAGGATCCCAGCTGCGACTCTCACCTCGACCTGGACAAGGACGACTTCCCTCCTCGCGGAGGCTCCAACGCCACCAAGTCTTCATACGAGGACCTGACGGCGGAGCAGAGCACGCCACGCTCGGGCCGCCACGACAAGCGCCGCCTCAAGAGGCAGGCCTGCGTGGTGGACAGTAAAGAGACCCAGTGCTGAGGGAACATGTGTTTGTAGATGTACGCACGTACAGGCAGACCTACGCACGTACACAGGCACACTCACAATTGTACATGAGGGAACATGCGAGCACACAGTCCAGAATAGATACAGTATGTAGGTACACGCATACAGACATGTATATCCATGCACATAATAGATTACACTATAATAGATGCTGGTAACTGCCAAAATAAAGGAAACACTTGAGTAAATGAGGGATACAAAGTATATTGAGAGCAGGTGCTTCCACACAGATCTGGTCCTGTGTTAATTAAGCAATTAAATGTATAAAAACGCCCAGTTTCCAATTATTTTGGCTACCATGGCTAGAAGAAATCTGTGACTTTGAAAGAGGGGTCTCAAAAGAGCGAAGGCGGTGTGTGCGTCACCAGATCTCAACCCAATTGAAAACTTAAAGGGAAATTCTGGAGTGGCGCCTGAGACGGCGGTTTTTCCACCACCATCAACAAAACACCAATTATGTAATTTCTTGTGAAAGAATTGTATCCATACAATAAAATCCCAGACACTTATTTACTAAGGCGCATTGAAGCTGACCTAGCGGCTCGTGGGTTGGCCCAACATCCTATCAAGACCTTGTTGGTGTTTTTTTTAGTTTGGCAGATACCTGTACATGACTAAACATTGCACACAAACACCCACTCATAGACTAAAACTTGTTACACAGCACTGGCAGCAACACAGCATCGAGCAGGACTCTTTAAGGGGCTGCTACATCTAGATTCTATACGGTCAATTTGGAAGACTTGCGTACAACCAAAATAGGTGCCTATCATGAGTACAGTAGTGTTCTGACGCCAGTGACTGCTGTTTTAGAATAGCCTAGAGACCGAATGATTTGTGCCTTTTGTTCGTTTCAAGAGTCAAAGCCAAGTGCTTACTTTGGCACCACTCACTCCGATACAGTCCACAGTCTAGTTTTTGGACATGTTCTCTCGAATGACTTGACTGGCAGAATGGGCTGATGGATTAACAGCCGGGCCAGTTGATATACCACTGCCATGACTGTGAACTATTGGTTAGGCTTAGTGTGTCGTCTTAGAATCATTGCTAAGGTTAAAAAGTCAAATGTGCCGTTGTAAATGTCTGTTTTAGTCACCTCACTTTCATGTCAGTAAAGAAAATGATTTGCCTTTTATTTCTGATATTGCCTGGTTTTTCCACAGTCCTCCCCCCCCCAAAAAAATTCACCTCGTTAACCATGCATGTAATATTGCCGTAGGGAATTCAGCTGTTAAATGGATGTCTAAGGGTAGTGTTAAAACGGAGAGGGCTGGTTGAACTGATGTTGAACTGATGCCCAGGAAGATATTGTTCTCTGGTCATTTAAACCCAAAAGGAAAAGATTTGTGAAAGGTCCAGACTAGTAGTTATTCTGGGCAGAATACCAGGTGAAATCAGTGCGCTGCATCAAACCTACCTAACCGTTGTCTCCACTCTATTCAAGTATTGGTTCTGTTTCATTTGTAGTGAAATAATTCTGAAACTGTTTTTATATTGTTGTGTATGGCCTTGATTACACTGTTGTGACCTATGAACTTTGTTCTTCATCCCAAATGTTGCAAATAATGCAAAAGTCAAGTTATTTCACCCTTCATACAACACATTGGAAGATGAGGGACTGTTCATTCATTGCATTCAGACATTATTTGTTGACCAACTTCTGATTTATTTAAAATCCACAACACTAGTGCCTTATTTCTGAAGTTGAGCCTAAATGTTTTCATTTTGCCCACTGCTACTTATTTCTGTATGTACTGTAGGCAACGGGAATGTCACCCCAGATGAAAATTGTGCTTACTAATGGGAACTGCTATTTCTAAGCTCCGTAAGCCCTTCTTTGGAATATTCTTGTGCCAATGATGAATGAATACCTATCAGCTTGTAGAATCTTTTCACCATTTCCTGTATATTAGGTGATGAGTACTTGCGTATATGTTGTAATGTTTGCTTGTGGGCCAAGGGCATTCTGCAGCTTTGTTATAATAGCCTATTGTCCACAGATATCGTGAGTATAAGCCTACATCATAGTATTAGCTCTGAGATGCGAGGGGAAACTCGACTCCATATGTCTTCTGACTGTCCTGTTTCATGTGCAGGGTGTACTCAATGACCTGGATGAATAAAATGTGTATGCCCACTTGAAACTGGCTTCTTGCTTACAGTGAACACACACATTCTAAAAAATAAAGAATGTGTTTCAACACAGACCTCAGGAATTTTAAAAAGAACATTTAAAACATGTCATATTGTGGTTTTATATATTTCAGTCGTATGGAATGAGGACTGATTCCAACCCCTTTGTCATCCCATTGCCGTAGCCGACCAGTGGACATAACTGTGTGGACCTGAGGCCCCATCTCTACCCTTCACTCAGCCTGAGGGCCATCAGTCACAGTAGACCGCTCTCTGGCTGTTTAGGGTCTACGTCGCCCCAGTAAGGCAGGATGAAGGGCAACTCCTCCACCCTGCTCTTCAACAGCGTCCACAGATGCTGTGACACAAACTGGTTCCCCTTCTCAGAGAGATGGAGCCCGTCGGAGAGGTAGCCTGTGAAGTCCTGCGAGAAAGAGAATTGTTTTCATTTACTGACATGTAGACAAAGTTACATAGCTACTACCAAAAATCACTAAATTAGTGTTACATGACTAGAGTAGGGCCGGGGTTCAATCTGATAGTGCCTTGTCAGCAATGCACTTTCCAAAAGGCAAACGTTCCCGCCGAGGTTCACCATATACACTTGCTGATGTTGGGCTCGATAGAGAATTACCTTGCAATGGTGCGTTGTCCACAAAGCTGAGCAACGGTAACATCAAAATGACAAGTATTCCATTGGTTGTCTCACCTGTCCATCTTTCTGCATGAGAGTCCAGAGGTCCAGCACGTCTGCCCCACACTGACCGGCAGCCTGCACACAGGCCTGGGCATACTGGCCAGCCACAGAGTTGAGACGGTTCAGAGCACTGCCTGTAGGGAGAGAACAGGCATATAGAAGCCAAATAGAACTACAGCACCACAAACACTACAGCATTCAAGTCCTCAAAATGCAATAATCTGTTTGAGGCCATCGGGCCAATGTTATGGGATTGCTCAGGAGCAAGAATTAGGACTTGTCTTCAGTGTATCTGGCGGGTGTGTGTTCTTTAACCTTTCAGGACACACTCCTTCTCCCAGGCTGGCTCATGCAGAGGTGGAGGAGTGATGAAGATGACCTTGTCTGCAGACACACCCACAGACCCCAGGTGTTTGACAATGTCCTTCAGGTTCTCGGAATACTCCTGCAATGGGATGTGCTGCTGTGGGTTCTTATCTAAAGAAAGAATGAGACAACATCAGATCTCCTAATAATCGGCAAGAGCAGTGTTTGTCAATCCTGGTTCTAAGGAACACAAAGGGTGCGCAGGGTTTCGTGCCTGCCCAGCACTTGGCTAGAGAGTAACAGGTTGCACTTTCCCTACCTTCTAAAGCACAGTCGTTGGCACCAAAGAAGACCGTGACAGCAGCTATGTGGTTGCTTGAAGCACTGTCCTTGGAGATGAGGCGAGGCAAGACAATCTTTGCCCACCTGGAGTTGTAGCCTGACAACCCTCTGTTCACAACGTCACATTTTCTAGTGGACAAAGGTGACATTGTTTGATCAATTTGGCCTAATTTAGCACACATCAAAATGCATCACTCCAGTATACCCTACCCCATTCTCAGAACAGGAAGTTGCCCCTAACCACTGATACAGGGTTTATATCAGTGGCGGTTGGTGCCGTTTAAAGACGAGGGAGGATGATTATTTGATTTATGAGCATGGCTTTATTTCTATTACACCATATTGACTCTCATTCATATTCCATTCACCCAGTTCAATGTAATATCAATAGGTTTAGGCCACTACATGATACTAACATTTTCCCTGTACCCATCATGAGGTTGGTATAACCTAGCCTATGAATTTACAACGTAGGTGCACAGGTCGAGAGAATTTTGAGTAATCAAGGTGACAGACAGTGACACATTCAATACCGCCCCACTCTTGCCAGCATCTAGCTGATCTAGAGTGTAATTATTATTCCAACAATTGTAAACGAGAATTTCTATAAGACAAATGTGGGTATGTTTATCCCTGTTTAGTTCAACAGAATTGGCGCAATGAATACAACCCTGATCACACGCAAACACTATTCACTTTCATACCAGACACATACAAACAGCTCGTTGTATATACAATTCCTTCTCGCATCTATCTACATGCTCTCCTCCTCTCACCTTTCCCATTCACTTGTGGACTTCAGTGCACAACACATCAGCAGTCTGTGACCAGACAAAAAAAAACCTTTGGTTCATTTTAAAAATGTAGAAAATGCTCTTATTAAAATACATAAATGCTTTGCTCCATGAAGTAATCCATCTCGATCAATGAGAGGATTTTAAATAGACAAGATGGCAGCGTACACACTTTAGGATTACTTCATGGAGCAAATAATTTATTTGAGTATCTGAGCATTTTCCAAATTCAAACGAAACACCTGCCACGAACCACATTTTAGAAGATACATGTTTGGCAGAATCGAGATCGATGATAACATTGCCAAGTTAAGGTTAGTGGTAAATGATCTGTGCTTCACCAAACAGTACCTATCCTGTAATGGAGAATCACATTTTCCCGTTATAAATTGTAGCTAGTTCAAACAGAGAACTGATACTGTATACTGGTTGTTGGGGTGGGATTGATGTGGAGGGGTCCGTGGGTGGCTTTTTACAATTTCAATGGTTCCTTGTGTTCTCAACGGGAGGAAGAAGTTGGGTCCAAATCTTATGTTGGTTACCATAGTTATTGAATATCACGTGAATCCTGTCAATTAAAAATGGAACATTTGGGAGCAATCAATTAGCTTAATTTCTCATAGATCAAATTAAATGTCAACAAAATAGTGTTGCAGGAATGCTAATCTTATGTTTCTAACTACAGAAACCATTTCTGTACAATCTGTGATGGGAGGTGTCATGGGCTTCCTGAAATGACATGAAACGACTACGGGCAACCTGCCATCCCTATGAAATGTATGTAGGAATGGTGAGTGCAACTATTTAAAAGTATTCCATGTGCGAAAATGTCAAATGACTCACCTGGCTAGTTGATTTGCAATTTCGGAACCCCATCCATTCGGTTGGAATGAAAACTGAAACAAATCAACATGAAGTGAGAGGTGAACTGTCAAGATGCTAGCTAGCAAGCTAACCCGATTTGTGAATGGACGAAACCCTGCAAACAAATCGTTTCTGAATGAGAAAATGTACCTGTGTGATCGAGTCGCCAAATAAAATCACTTGAGGCCAAATTATGTTCTTGATTTTGGACATTGCTCGCTAGTTCAAATGTTGAGCCGAGAGCTAACTTTATACTTTCAGATTTAGAAATGAAAGCAGTGCTGACTGAATGATCGACGTTCGCATGCTAAATTGCGCCATCTACCGTGTGGAGGTGGAAGGTGAAAATAATAATGGCAGAGTAAAATAATTTGACAAGTCGCCTTTTTGTTGTTTATTTCACTATTTTTATTTCATACATTTTCTTTACTGTAAAATAAATAAACTTTCATAATGACATAAAACAAGATCACAACATGTTTTCAAACAACATTCCAAACATAGATACAGAACCAACCTAAAGTATCTTAATAGGGCGTTGGGTCACCACAAGCCAGACCAACTTTAATGCATCTTGGCATAGATTCTACAAGTGTCTCGAATTCTATTGGAGGGATGTGAACACCATTATTCCACGGGAAATTCCTTAATTTGGTGTTTTGTTTATGGTGGTGGAAAACACTGTCTCAGGCACCACTCCAGAATCTCCCATAAGTGGTCAGTTGGGTTGAGATCAGATGACCGAGGCAGCCATGGCATATGGTTTGTATAGTTTTCATGCTCATCAAACCACTCGTGCCCTGTGGATGGGGGCCTTGTCATCCTATGGGGGCATAGCCATGGTAGCCAAAATAATGGCCTGCCCAGCATTTTTATACATGACCCTAAGCACGATGGGATGTTAATTGATTAATTAACTCAGCAACCACACCTGCTTGCTTTCAGTTCACTATCACTGATAATACTGCTGATCAAACACTATTTGGCTGTTTCTATACCCAATATATATCAACAGATTTTTTTTTTCTACAAAATGTCCAAACAAATCAGTGCATTTGAGCCATGCATCTCAATGCTTAGTTACAGAATGCAGTGAACTTAACAGTGGTCACCCATCTTTAATAGCATAACCAGATCCAGACAGCCACTGCTGTCCCTCAAGTAGTCTATCCATTCTAGAAGTATCAGTGAGAGTAAGGGCGGATGACATTTCTCCTGGACTTCCGTTCTTCATTTCCCCCCCTAATGATTAACGTAGATTTCGGACGGTAAAATGATCCTAGGATTAAACAACTATCAGGCACGGGGGTTGGAGGTCTGCGGAGGAACAGACAACTGCTTCAGGGGTTCTTTGAACCCAATTATGTATGTCTCTGGTTGTACCCCTCATACGACAGGGTTGAGGGCGTCGTAGAGACGCTGCACTGCCAGGTCCATCATCTCGTTCAGAGAGACCTTCTTTAAAATAGCTGTGCGTACATGTTTGTGTGATAGTTTCAATACAATAAAACTTTATTTATTCCCCGGAAGGGACAATTAAGGCAAGTGGATACTGGTAAAGGTCAAAGTCAATGGCCACACCTTTCTGAGCTTTAGGGTTAGACTGGACTTCCAACACAACAGTAGTGACTGCATCAGTGTGCATGTCATTCAACGGGTTGGCAATAAACTAGTGGACGACAGAGAAACATGGATGAAAACATTCCAGTTTCTCAACAATCTCAGACACCACAAATACATTGTTATTGATACTGCAAGAAGCATTGCCTGATGTGAACATCATTGTGTCATGTTCATTAGGGCACATGACAGAAAATGTTTTGCAGCAGAAAACGTTAGTCAAGTCTAGGTAGTCCCTCCCTGTTTCAGTCCATTCTCTTCCGTTTGGTGCTTAAGGAACAAGACCCAGACTACAACATGCTCACCTCCAGCGTCACCATGCCTGCCTCATGCACCAGTGTGATGTTCTTGAAGGTCTTTTCTGTAGCTTCCAAATCCTCAATGATGTTTCTCAGCTGACCCACTAGCACAGAGTAGGGTCTAGCGAATGTGATGGTCTGTTTCACTGTGCTCATGGCCAGGTCTGTGTAGTCTAGGGAACATTTTATTTGACCTTTATTTAAATAGGCAAGTCGGTTAAGAACTAATTCTTATTTTCAATGACGGCCTAGGAACAGGGGCAGAACGACAGATTTTTACCTTGTCAGCCCGGGGATTCGATCTGGCAACCTTTCAGTTACTAGTCCAATGCTCTAACCACTAGTCTACCTATGGATACAGTCAGAAGAACCAGGCTCCATTGCGGGAACAAGGTGAGAACAATAGCCTGTTAATGATGCTACAGTGCATTATTACCTTGTTGTAGACAATGCCAGCTAGGCTAAAGCAGAAACATGCTGGCACTCAGGCTAAAAGACTGTATGATTATATGACTTAGCCGTACATGCTAAGTCATGGCCAAGGTCCCCTCCACACGTTAGCCTGCGATGAGGACTCCGTTCCTCTTGTCGGTGCACCACCTCTCAAAACAGCTCCCTGGACAGGCCGCTCTGCATCATACCTGGAGACACCATCACCACACCGGGACCTATGTTGTCACAGTGGTGCATACTCTGGAGAGACCGAGTGGGGACGAAACGTCAGAGACAGGGAACGCTCGAGTCTGGGACCCAGCTTCATCATTGAGAGCGGTTTTAATTGGTGTCTCCCAAGCTAATCTCCCAGACATTATTGATCCATATGTGGAATATGGACCATATGAGACAGCGGGCGTCCCTGTTCACTATGTCATGGACCGTGTTACAGAAGCGAGCCTCACACACCTCCATTTTTTTCTTGGACGTGAGTGCCGTATGTGGACGAGAGAGAGAGAGAAATGTTTGAACCCATCTGCCAATGTGTAAAGGACAAAATATCACAGTGCTTACTGACTATTGGTTACATAATATGAGGAGGATGTCAGGTTTGACACTGGGGACTTCGGCAGCCATTAGATGTCTGTCCTCCTGGCGAGAGAATACAACTAGGGAGAGAGAGAATTTGTTGTTGTTGAATAATTCACCCCCAACACAGAGGACTGTCATTATGATGACCAGAGATGGGCATTAGAATAGAAAAACTACAACACAACAATATCACAACATACAGTAAGTATATTGTGTACAGTTGTGTTCTTCAGAGGAAACCTAAACACAAATTAAGAAGTTCAATCATCACAATACTTCAATCCACTCCCTACCTTAGCTCCAGAAATCTCGATCATGGCTGCACCAAGGACGTGCCCGGCGTGTTAAGCTGGGCGAACCCCCCATTCAGCGCCCGCCCGCACCCGGGGCCTATAGTGCCGACCCCGGTAAGATGTCGCCCGTACCTAAATCCGCTACTGATTTGTATTAGTCTATAAATAAATATCTTTGCCTAAATTCGTAATCTCTCCCATATCTTATTCGACTACGACTTTTGAAAGTGTAAGGATAATAATTCAGCCATAGTTGTTCGACACTAGCCACAAAATTAAGGAAATTAGAAGGTGGGGGGGGGGGGGGGGGGGGGGTGATGATTTTCGGCACAACACTGGTCCCTATTCTCCGTGGGTTTCCGATATATTTGCTTTACGTTTTACAGCCGCGCTGCAGAAGTAACGTTCTAGTGGTACGTTCATAGCAGTAGTACAGTATTTATATAATAAAAACAGGACCTGGATCATGATGATGCTCTCCATTGAGTTTTCCCTCCAGACGTATGTTTGTATGAACTTCCGTCTGGCGCACACATGTCGTCAAAACAAGACCGAAGAACACTCAAGCCATCTTTTTAGTTCCGACGTAATTACACGATTTGCTCATCTTAGAAAACGTTTTCATATTTGGATTGATAGATACTGAATATACATGGGTTTAGAACTTTTTAGTTTTAGCGCTCAATTCAATCACGGTTTTAAAAAAATCACACCGTAGACTCGTGTTTGTGGCAGCTGAAACAAACGTATCAATTAATGTTCATACTCTGTTACAACGTTGCACTGTGGGTGAGCGGCCTCTTATTTGTTACAAAGTAACAAAGTTGACAATATTGATACAAACATAACTAAGTTGCGTCCCCTTTAATGTGGTGTTGGGTGGAACTGCAGAGGAAGTGAAGTGTCTTTGCAAGTCGCACTCTCGCCTACACAGACAGAGCCACAGCCCTGCTCCTTTGATGAACAACACCCCCCCAAAACAGCCCTCAACTGGCTTAGAACAAGTTTCAAACTGAGGTATGCCCTGTGTGTTTGTGCGTAGTGCTCCCGTTTGCCATTTTCTGTAAAAATGCACGATCATTTCAACCTTTTTGAGCGTGAGCGGATACGTCGATAAGGGTGTGTGGGTGGGGTAAATTGTTTATCATAGCAACCGGTTTCCGTTACACGGGGCATTCATTGACAAAGTTCCGGACAATGGACTTTCATTGAGTGCCAGCCGACTCCAGACACCATTGGCAGGGACGCGCGTGTGTCAGCCTGTTGATTCTTAATAAGTTGGAGAAAGTTGTGACGGTGGGAGTGGTAGTATGCAGGACTTGAATATTATGCATTCACTGCGGCAGCTGTTAGTCTCATAATGTCACACAATATTTATGTATGGAATTCCATTTCATAAACGTATATTTCAAATTTATTATGTTTTATTTCGGAGGTAAATATTACTATTCTTTGTAATAACTTTGTAATACAACTGGTGGAAGGGTTCATCTCATTCTTTATTCTCTGTAGACCACAAGCCAATTCACATGGATTGCCCTGTGTAGTGCTGGGACCATCAAAACAAAATCTCCTTGTCTTCACCAGACAGTGGTGTCTGCAAGGGAGCTGGGGGCTGGTGGAGTGTTGGCGTCATGGTGAAGAATGTTCCGGAAGGTCAAAAAGCGTCACAGCAGCAGCAGCTCCCAGAGCAGTGAGATCAGTACCAAGAGCAAGGTGGGCCGTTATTTACATTACAGACTACACTGTCGTGGTCTACATTCCAAACCCAGAAAATTTTGATTTTCTCTCGTCCCTTGATGCCCTCCAGTTGATCTGAAGAGGATAGCTGTAATCAGGAGCTCCACCTAGTCCTGCAATAGGGAGCTTCCTTTGCGCTTCCCTTGTGTGGTGTTCAACAGTCTACATAGTCTCTGGACAACTAGATGCTAGTTGTCCTTGGTAAATAATTCACCATGGAGACAACAGTCTTAGAATACAAAAGCAGCCGCAGTCATAAAATACTGGAGGCAGACAGACGGACGGGCAGGCAGACAGACAGACGGGCAGGCAGACAGATAGACGGACAGACGGGTTAGACCGATTGTAACCTCATTAGAAGATCCCTCACATCTGACAGTGGCTTTTATTCATGTTAAAAGTGAGCTCTGTCTGGACAAAGTAATCATGTCTCATACGAGATGCTTTCCCATCTGGTGAATAACAAACAAGTGCTAAGATGGTTGAGCCGAAGGGGCGGAATTGATCGGATGGAGAAATGACTCTTTATTACCATCGATTCACTTACTGCACAGCTGTCCTCTCTGATTACATTGCTGATGGGTACATGACTCTGTTTATTAAGGAGGTCTTGCATGCTGTCAAGGACTCCTGAATTGACGTCTGCTCGAGTTATTTTAACATTTTTCACTTAAAATCTATTCATTAGTGGTTGGAGTATGTGTTTCTTCCTTTCTCATACACAAATATTGCAGCAGAAACCATGACCTCTGCGATTTGGTCAACGTTTCAGCCGATCATGTAACATTTCTCAAGACAATATGGTGAGATGGTGTGCTTTTCTCTCTCCTCCCTTTAGTCAGTAGACTCCAGTTTGGGAGGTCTCTCCAGGTCCAGTACTGTAGCTAGCCTCGACACAGACTCGACCAAGAGCTCAGGTAAGAAAACCTACAACCATGGCCACATCTCAATTCTCTGAAATGACCTCGGCTAGTTTCCTCATCTCCTTTCCTTCCTATTCACTAACAGTCAGATGAAGGGGCCGGAAAGGTTCCAACAATATTGCCTGTACATGTCAAGTCCTTTCAGAACTGGCTCTTGTGCATTGTAGGGCATGCAACAAAATATTTCAAGAGGTTTTGCAATGGACGACTAAAATGTGTGTTTTGTTGGTAGTCCCTCCCTGTTTCACTTCATTTTCTTCCGTTTGATGCCTAATGAACACCTTCATGACCCAGTGGTAATGCCGACGGATGATTGAACTGTGAACTTTAGGTCACAGTGCTGCGTCAGAGACGTGTGCTGAGTTCAGGGTGAAGTATGTCGGAGCCATAGAGAAGCTGCCGTTTGAGATGAGTAAGACCCTGCAGGAGCCTCTGGAACTCATCAACTACATCGATGCAGCCCAGGTAAGAAAAACCTGGAAACACCTTCAAATCTGGGATGTAAAGTATGGGGCCCATCAGAATTAGAGGTCATCGGAATGGCCGATTTAATTAGGGCCGATTTCAAGTTTTCATAATAATCGGTAATCGACATTTTTGGACACTGACTATGGCCAATTACATTGCACTCCACGAGGAGACTGCGTGGCAGGCTGACTACCTGTTATGCGAGTTCAGCAAGGTAAGGTGCTAGCTGGCATTAAACGTATCTTATAAACAACAATCAATCTTTACATAATCACTAGTTAACTACACATGGTTGATGATATTACTAGTTTATCTAGCTTGTCCTGCGTTGCATATAATCGATGCGGTGCCTGTTAATTTATCATTTAATCACAGCCTACTTCGCCAAACGGGTGATTTAACAAGTGCATTCGTGAAAAAAGCACTGTCGTTGCACCAATGTGTACCTAACCATAACCATCCATGCCTTTCTTAAAATCAATATACAAGTATATATTTTTAAACGGGACGGTTCCGTATTTCACTGAATAAATAAACGTTTTGTTTTCGAAATGATAGTTTCCGGATTTGACCATATTAATGACCTAAGGCTCGTATTTCTGTGTCATTATATTCTAATTAAGTCTATGATTTGATAGAGCAGTCTGACTGAGCAGTGGTAGGCAGCAGCAGGCTCGTAAGCATTCATTCAAACAGCACTTTCCTGCATTTGTCAGCAGCTCTTCATTGTGCTTCAAGCATTGCGCTGTTTATGACTTCAAGCCTATCAACTCCCGAGATTAGGTTGGCAATACTAAAGTACCTATTAGAACATCCAATAGTCAAAGGTATATGAAATACAAATGGTATAGAGAGAAATAGTCCTATAATAACTACAACCTAAAACTTCTTACCTGGGAATATTTTTTTTGGTCCTCCAATAATCGGTATCGGCGTTGAAAAATCATAATCGTTCGACCTCTAATCAATGCAGTACTATACATACAGGTTCAATGCAGTACTATACATACATGTTCAATGCAGTACTATACATACAGGTTCAATGCAGTACTATACATACAGGTTCAATGCAGTACTATACATACAGGTTCAATGCAGTACTATACATACAGGTTCAATGCAGTACTATACATACAGGTTCAATGCAGTACTATACATACAGGCTCAATGCAGTACTATACATACAGGTTCAATGCAGTGCAGTGGAGACCAATTCATCACTGTATAATCACTCAATTTGATGATGGTGATGTAGATCAATGTTGGAGGGGTGTGAGGCAGAGGCAGCCTCTGTTTCCTCCTTAACAAGTCACTCTATATGTACAAAGAGTATCTGTCGTGTTCCTTTCATAGCAAGATGGAAAGCTGCCGTTTGTGCCTGGAGAGGAGGAGATGGTACTGGGAGTGTCCAAGTATGGAGTCAAAGTGGCCTCCATGGATCAATGTGTGAGTGAATCCATTTCCATGTTTAGAAATGCTCTAGCGTCCCAAAAGTTTCTACTGAACCTTGACCTTTCTAGTTGGAACTTGTTGTTGCAACGTTCCCGAAGTCGGACATTCTCCACTGTTTCCCGCTCTACATGATTGTCTGTCTGCTGTTATAATGATGTTTGTCATGTGTATTATTGTTGTGGTTCCTGTATAGGATGTTCTGCACCGCCACCCTCTCTATCTGATAATGAGGATGCTCTGTTATGATGACGGCCTGGGGGCTGGGAAGAACCTGCTGGCTCTCAAGACCACCGATGCCAAGCAGCAGGACTGCAGCATCTGGGTGTACCAGTGCAGCAGCGCGGTGAGTGTGTGTGTTGAAAGTATAGGGAGCATTACTTCATTCACCACGAACTGAGATCAGCATTTACTCACCTATTACTCATCTACCCCCCCCCAACTACTACACAACTGAATAACACTGTCTCATATTGATAAATCTCACAGCAATATTCTGGGTTCCACACAAACTGGTGCTCTCAAGCTTGTTATCATACCACAGTTTGTGGCAAACTGAAGGCAATGCGAGATAATTGTTTATCGTGTGTGCGACAGCTTTCCTGTCTCGACCCCCTCATCCATTCATAAGATTAGCAGCAGACTGAGGAAGCAGGCCTCAATGGCTCAGACAGACAAGTCTCTTTCACAATGGTCCCACTGTCAGCGTCAGTCACTCTGGATAAACTCATCTGCCAAATGACTGAAACAGTGTGTGAATTACATCGGGCAATGAGCACCCCTAAATTCAAACGTTGGGTGGGTCTCTAATTGATCCATTCTCCTATTTGTTTAAGATGCAATTTTGTGCTGCTAGGAAGTAAAGACGATGTATTTAAACAAACATGTATCTTTTTATTTTCATCTGATTGTCAAACCAATCACTTCAAAAAGCAGGCTACCTGCGCACGCGTGTCCTCTCCAAAATCATTCCCACATCCAAACAGGGCACAGTGCACCCACCATTTGATGAAGGGAGAGAGACATCTGTTACAAAACACCAAAAGGTGTAATGACCATTGTCATTAGCCCTACACTCTTGTAGCTTCAATTCATTGATGTTTTTTCTTTTTTGGTAAAAAGAAAAATCGGGACACCTGAAATATGGGATGCAATTATAGCTGTGTATGTCCTGAGCTCATCGGCGCCATAGCCGTGGGAAGTAGGGGTGCTGAGGGTGCTGCAGCACCCCCTACAAAATAGGCATTGGGAAAAAAAATTGAACAAAAAAATAAATGTGAACAAACATTTTTTTCTCACAAAAGTAGTGCACTGGGCCTTTACTAGTGGTTGTGGACTTCTATATACACACCTGTAGTACGGGCATAGACAGTATTTTGCATCATCTCCGCTTTGGCAAAAAATATAGTTACAGTGCCTTGCGAAAGTATTCGGCCCCCTTGAACTTTGCGACCTTTTGTCACATTTCAGGCTTCAAACATAAAGATATAAAACTGTATTTTTTTGTGAAGAATCAACAACAAGTGGGACACAATCATGAAGTGGAACGACATTTCTTGGATGTTTCAAACTTTTTTAACAAATCAAAAACTGAAAAATTGGGCGTGCAAAATTATTCAGCCCCTTTACTTTCAGTGTAGCAAACTCTCTCCAGAAGTTCAGTGAGGATCTCTGAATGATCCAATGGTGACCTAAATGACTAATGATGATAAATACAATCCACCTGTGTGTAATCAAGTCTCCGTATAAATGCACCTGCACTGTGATAGTCTCAGAGGTCCGTTAAAAGCGCAGAGAGCATCATGAAGAACAAGGAACACACCAGGCAGGTCCGAGATACTGTTGTGAAGAAGTTTAAAGCCGGATTTGGATACAAAAAGATTTCCCAAGCTTTAAACATCCCAATGAGCACTGTGCAAGCGATAATATTGAAATGGAAGGAGTATCAGACCACTGCAAATCTACCAAGACCTGGCCGTCCCTCTAAACTTTCAGCTCATACAAGGAGAAGACTGATCAGAGATGCAGCCAAGAGGCCCATGATCACTCTGGATGAACTGCAGAGATCTACAGCTGAGGTGGGAGACTCTGTCCATAGGACAACAATCAGTCGTATATTGCACAAATCTGGCCTTTATGGAAGAGTGGCAAGAAGAAAGACATTTCTTAAAGATATCCATAAAAAGTGTTGTTTAAAGTTTGCCACAAGCCACCTGGGAGACACCAAACATGTGGAAGAAGGTGCTCTGGTCAGATGAAACCAAAATTGAACTTTTTGGCAACAATGCAAAACGTTATGTTTGGCGTAAAAGCAACACAGCTCATCACCCTGAACACACCATCCCCACTGTCAAACATGGTGGTGGCAGCATCATGGTTTGGGCCTGCTTTTCTTCAGCAGGGACAGGGAAGATGGTTAAAATTGATGGGAAGATGGATGGAGCCAAATACAGGACCATTCTGGAAGAAAACCTGATGGAGTCTGCAAAAGACCCGAGACTGGGACGGAGATTTGTCTTCCAACAAGACAATGATCCAAAACATAAAGCAAAATCTACAATGGAATGGTTCAAAAATAAACATATCCAGGTGTTAGAATGGCCAAGTCAAAGTCCAGACCTGAATCCAATCGAGAATCTGTGGAAAGAAATGAAAACTGCTGTTCACAAATGCTCTCCATACAACCTCACTGAGCTCGAGCTGTTTTGCAAGGAGGAATGGGAAAAAATGTCAGTCTCTCGATGTGCAAAACTGATAGAGACATACCCCAAGCGACTTACAGCTGTAATCGCAGCAAAAGGTGGCGCTACAAAGTATTAACTTAAGGGGGCTGAATAATTTTGCACGCCCAATTTTTCAGTTTTTGATTTGTTAAAAAAGTTTGAAATATCCAATAAATGTCGTTCCACTTCATGATTGTGTCCCACTTGTTGTTGATTCTTCACAAAAAAATACAGTTTTATATCTTTATGTTTGAAGCCTGAAATGTGGCAAAAGGTCGCAAAGTTCAAGGGGGCCGAATACTTTTGCAAGGCACTGTAAGAACAGTATCTTGCAGGATTCAATAGTTGGAATTGTAAGAGTTGTTGCCCTGGCCCTTTCTGTGATTGTCATTCTAATGGAATCTAGAAACAACAAAATCCTGTCCTCAAATATTTACATCAAATGGTGCAAAGTTATGGGCAGAGACACAAAACATCCACATCGAATTAAATATTTATCTTGATTAAATAACATGGAAAACAACCACTTATGCAGTATTAATTTAAGATCCCTACAAACCACTTCATGTAAATGTACATAGGCTGGTCATCTAGGTTTGTACCTATAGACTTTACATCACCATGATGGAAAACAATGCACAATACAGTAATTGAGTACATTGAGACATCAAGTGGTTTGTGATGATGTGGCTCAGTTGGTAGAGCAATGCAACGCTAGGGTTGTGGGTTCGATTACCATGGGGGACCAGTACGAAAAAGTATGAAAATGTGTGCACTCACTACTGTAAGTTCCTCTGGATAAGAGAATCTACTAAAATGTAAAAGGAATGAATAGACCATTTCAGTTTTTACACAGAAATAAGTTCCACTTGCAAAGTATTTCAAGAAACTGGAAAACATATCAAGCAAGTATTTAAATATTCCACATGTATTATCAGATGAACTGTTTTGTATTATCAGATGAACTGTTTTGTATTATCAGATGAACTGTTTTGTATTATCAGATGAACTGTTTTGTACAGATAATTATCTGACTCAAGTTAGAAATGCTTGTAAACCCTCAAATACAAATAGTTTTTTTTTTAAAGCACAAAAATACCAGTCCTATATTAGCAGACAGATATAGACGTCTTCAGCTCGGGCCCAAAAATGACATTTTGTGGGGGGAAAAAGTGCAGCACCCCCACACCACTTCCCTTGCTAATGATTGCACAAGATAGGCAGAGTAGAGAGATGAATGTGATTTGAAAAAACTGGTTTAAAACAGAGGTAGTTTTATTTAATTTGGAATAAGCTTTTATTTACCATCGCTCCCAACACTGTGTTTCATAACAAGTCATTTTCCTTTCGTCTCTCCCCGTCTCTGTGCAGGAACAAGCCCAGGCCATCTGCAAGGTGCTGTCTGCCTCTTTCGACTGCGTGCTGACATCAGAGAAGTCCTGAATGGTTGTCGCCCTGAGGGACGGGACTATCCTTACGCGGGCGCAGCGCCATGACCAATCGGGAGCCTGGAAACCATAGTTTACAGCAGGGTCACAACTTACCCAGCATGCTTTGCAACACCTCTCACACACCACCTACAGATTACACACACCATCCACCCGTCAGGTGACCATCATGAGTACGGTTATTTTTGTCTTTAATCTAACTTAATCTTATTTAATGTAAATACATTAGAAAGTACAGGGGCCTCGTCTGTACTTGGGAAGGAAGTGGCCGTTTGCTATCTAGGTCTCAAATAATAATATTGTATCCAGAGACTCCACTGACTTCCTTTATAAAAGGGGGAAAGTGGTAATCGTGGTACGTCGGTATTTCCACCATGGATGGAGGAACAGACCATTACAAATATGCTGTAGACCCCCTTCTCATCTCCCCTATACAAACCAAAGGGATGGTATCAATACATGTGTTTGTGCCTCTTATCCCCCTCTCCATACCACTCCTCCTATACTCCCCTTGGTCCAGATGGGATTGGACCTGTTAAAATGGTACAATAAAGGAAAGGAATTTGAATGAATCAAGCAGTCTCTTTTTTCCCTTTGATCCCCGTTTTGTCCTTTAAGCAGGTCAGTTCCGGTGGCTAGGCTGTCCAGTATTCCCGTCATTCTCAGACTGACTTATGGGATGCCTGCTTCCTCCCCAACTCTGTGGGATATGAGTCCTACATCCTCCAGGTTGATGAAGCATCCAGCCTGGCATCTGTGTCTGAAGAAATTACCTTGAGGGACCAAAGGACCCTGTCATTCGGTGTTATAGTCAGATCACAGGAGATACTGTATACACATACCGTTGGGGCCCATCATTACAGAGCTAGTTTACTCTCCATAGATCGCGATTCAATCCGATTGCCGGTTACAGGCGTTCTTTAAAAGGCAATATGCAGCTTTTACTGTGAATGGGTTCTCCGCGACGCGAGAACACAGCCTTGAAAAACAGAAATGCCTATAACCGGTGATCGGATTGAATCCCGGGCTGTATATCTCTGATAGAGTTCAGTGTGGATGTAAACCTTGGTTGTAGTGGTATGGCACCAGAACACAAGTTAGAAGCCATGGACATAGCCCATACATAGGATTGGGCTGTAGTGGGTTTGACCTTTCTCCACCAGAGGGAGCTCTTGTTGCATTACTATTATATTTAGTGTACTGCCCAGGAAGTTACAAATCTAGTAGTCGAGCACTCTTAAAATCACCGTACTACACAGCATTTACACACTTAAACCACTTTGAAAAGCAATAATACACTTATGATAAATGCAAGAGAAGAAAACACTGGGAATTATTCCATTTTATTATTCCAGTTTCCCCATTTATTTTGCACAATAGGTTTGAGTCAATGCTGTGATCCAGAGTCAATGAGTGTGAATGGAATAGCTTCTCAGCCTTGGTTTGTGTGTACACTACTAGACTACACACTGAACACCAGCTGGAAAACAGCACGTCACCACAGTGCATTCAAAGACAGTTACTGCCAAGGTCATTCTCTTATTTTATACATTTAAATATCAACAGAATCTATGTACATTTACAGATGAACCATCCTATTTCCAGTGAGTTAACATGGTGTGGCAGATACATGCGACGCCTCTTGTCGTCGTCTATCGTAGTTCATTCACAATTGAGAGTACTGTATGTCCCAAACATCAAACATGAATAGAGAAGAGTTGCTCTGCAACCAAAGTCAGACATTACGTCAAATGCTTTGTAAGAATATTACATTTTAAAACATACTCTTCAGTATGGGACCTAGGATATATAAAACAAGGGTGGTCTGTCACTAATGCTGGTCCCAGCTAGTTGTGGACTATGGTAGAATTCTAGGCTGAGCACTATGAATCAGATTGAATACTATGGTAGGTGTGTGTAAGTGTGAGTAAAAGTAGTTGCATTGTCCTTTTCAAGTGTGTCATTTGGTATTGCCATCCCCCTTACAATGTCACCTCAAAGGACAAGTTATTTTTAGTACAATGACAACTATGTGCATGTGTGTCCACATGTACCTCTGTGTGTGTGCCATTTGGTAGCCTGCTGTCCACTACAGATTAAAAAAAAAAAAGCCACAGGACAGGAGCACTTGCCCCATGAGGTGCATAAACCCCTCTGCAGAGCTCTCTCTCTCACTGTCTATGTCCCAAATGGCATCATATTCCCTAAATAGTGCACTACTTTTGGCCACAGAAAGATGGTGGTTCACAACTAAAAGTGTGATCTATGCAGCGAAGATAGTTCACAACATCCATTTCACTGATGATATTGATATTATAGTAAAAAGGGTAAGAAGTGCAACAATGAGGCATTTTATAAACAGAGTAAAAGGTGTCAGATGGGCTAATGCAGTAAATCTAGCACCACACTGTAGGCCATGGAGATGGTGTGCTGTAAGTAACTTCTATTGTTTCAAACTGATATGCATGCAGGTCAGCGCACACAGTAGGATAGTGAGCCTGGGTTCTCCCAGTTAAATACAGGCCTAAATATACCCCCGACAACCCCCTGTTGTTACTAAGGGCTGTTTAGAAATGGGGACAGTGGATGACCCATAGGGGAGGACTCCTAGCATATTACTGGGTTAGCACCATTTTGAATTAAGTTTAACGAGTGGTGTAGTGGTGGGTATACGCAGCCTTACACCCACTTTCTTTCGTGGGCGTTGCGTATCCTCCATTTCTTAATCCCACTATGTATATCAAAGTAGGCTAGTGTGGTGGAAGGTATACGCCGTATCAATTAATAAGGCTGATGGATCCGATCAGAATGTTTAGTTTAAAACGTTGATTCACTATTATTTCTTCACATTTTAAGCGCAGTAATGTGCACGTGGGCGGTCGGGTTACACGCAAATGTTCCAAAACGCAATTTGCAGGGAAACGCAGTTCTAAAATTGTGCACTGCACATGCGAGCGGCTTCATAGAGACGGAGACATTTTGAAAGATGGGGAGATCTAAAGATTTAAACAATGAAAGATTTAAAAACCAATAGAACAGGAGCGTGGAATATGAGGATGTCTTTATAAAATAATTACCTCCATGTTTATGTGGTGGGATTTTAACTATAGGCTACTTTTAAGAATGTAAGACATGCCCCATAATATGACGTTTGAAACCTGGACGTTTAATAATTAAGGAACAGGAAAAAATATAGCAAAGCTAATCATAGGCCTAATCACCTTCTTGTAGCCTAGATGGAAAGGCTTTCCCCCCCAAAAAACTCTACATTTAATGTAAACTAGGTGCATGTCCATTCATGCACCTGGACATGCACCTGTTGTGGACTTAGAAAAACAACTAAATTGGATGTTCTATTAAAAAGTGAGACTTGCAGAGAATTTGTTTGACTGAATATTTCTGACTCAGTTGACCGTCTCATTTGTTTGTTTCAATAGTAGTCCTACTATCAGACTACTAGCACAGTATAGGTTGGGTTTCCTGAACTGTTAAAGACCAACATGGGATTTATCATTTTTTTGTCATAGAGTTTTTTACACAGGCGCCTTTCCTTCACCAAGCAGGCCTTTGGGATTTATTTTTGCCAAATTATAGTATACCCACTTCTCCAGGCACCACTCCGCCACTGAGTCTGCTTCCCACATTGTGAGTGCTATAAAGTTGACATGCCTTTGCCTATTAAGCAGTTAAGCGTTTAGAAATGGTTCACCCTTTAACCATGCAAGGAGATGGAATGTAAGCATATAGACTATATTCACATTAACAATAAGTGAAAGAAATCCTAAAGATACACATTACTGTCCCTGTCAGCTGTCCTTGAAGAACTTTCTGTACAATTCACAAAACCGAAGACAACAGAGTGAAATAGTTATTAACAGAACCTTCATTTTGTCAATAATCCTCTAAATGTCGCGACCAGGATAAATAAGCAGAAAGTGCATTTTATTGCAAGAGGTTATCTACTACAATCATCGTTTCTTTTAATGTCAGATGGTGTCAGAAGTCAAAACACAGTTTCCCCACGAGCCTTTGCAGGCTTGGCCTAAAAAAAGAGTGATATGACATCACATGACATTCCTGGAGTAAAGGGTGTTTCTGTTGTCATGGCAACAGACTGTATAGCCAAAGCATTGGGCAGCGACACTTCACTCTTCTTTAGTGTCGGTGCAGGCACAAGCTTTGATGATGACAAAGATAATTTTGCCACAGAAATGTGGGGAGGTGGAGGGCATTTCCATGGTTTCCATTCCAGGTCCTGTGTTGACCTCTGGTGACCTTTGACCTTCAGTCCATGATGAAGTGTACAAATGTGACGGGGAAAGCCCCCCTCCTCATAGGTTCTCCTTCGATGTGGCCCAGCTGGGAGAGAACAGAAGAGAGGCACAACGTAACACAATGATATTTGGGACAAAACACGTACACTTTTTGCATATAGTGCCTTCGGAAAGTATTCAGACCTAGACTTGTTCCAGGTTTTGTTACGTTACAGCCTTATTCTAAAATAGATCAAATAAAAATTAATTAAATACACACAACACCCTATAATGACAAAGTGAAAACAGTTTTGTAGAAATGTTGTTAGCAAACTTATTACAAATGTATTTAAAAAATACTTATTTACATAAGTATTCAGACCCTTTGCTATGAGACTCGACATTGAGCTCAGGTGCATCCTGTTAACATTGATCATCCTTGAGATGTTTCTAAACTCAGCAACAACAACAACAAAAAAACGGCCCTTTTTCAGGACCCTGTCTTTCAAAGATAGTTCGTAAAAATCCAAATAACTTCATAGATCTTCATTGTAAAGGGTTTAAACACTGTTTCCCACGTTTGTTCAATGAACCGTAAACAATGAATGGACATGCACCTGTGGAACGGTCGTTAAGACACTAACAGCTTACAGACAGTAGGCAATTAAGGTCACAGTTATGAAAACTTGGGACACTAAAGAGGCCTTTCTACTGACTCTGAAAAACACCAAAAGAAAGATGCCCAGGATCCCTGCTCATCTGCGTGAACATGCATTAGGCATGCTGCAGGGAGGCATGAGGACTGCAGATGTGGGCAGGGCAATAAATTGCAATGTCCGTACTGTGAGACGCCCAAGACAGCGCTACAGGGAGACAGGACGGACAGCTGATCGTCCTAGCAGGGGCAGACCATGTGTAACACCTGCACGTCCGAACATCACACCTCCAGTGCTCAGACTGTCTGCAATCGGCGGAGAGAGGCTGGACTGGGGGTTTGTAAGCCTGTTGTAAGGCAGGTCCTCACCAGACATCACCGGCAACAACGTCGCCTATAGGCACAAACCCACCGTCGCTGGACCAGACAGAACTGGCAAAAAGTGCTCTTCACTGACGAGTCGCGGTTTCGTCTCACCAGGGGTGAGGGTCAGATTCACGTTTATTGTCGAAGGAATGAGCGTTACACTGAGGCCTGGACTCTGCAGCGGGACCGATTTGGAGGTGGAGGGTCCGTCATGGTCTGGGGCGGTGTATCACAGCATCATCGGACTGCGCTTGTTGTCATTGCAGGCAATCTCAACGCTGTGCGTGTTCCCCAGATACTGTGCAAAGGAGCAAAAACAATAAATAACATGGGGATGAGGTAGTTGGGTGGGCTATTTACAGATGGGCTATGTACAGGTGCAATGATCAGTAAGCTGCTCTGACAGCTGATGCCTAAAGTTAGTGAGGGAAATAAGTCTCCAGCTTCAGTGATTTTTGCAATTCGTTCCAGTCATTGGCAGCAGAGAACTGGAAGGAGAGGCAGCCAAAGGAGGAGATGGCTTTGGGGGATACCAGTGAAATATACCTGCTGGAGGGCGTGCTACGGGTGGGTGCTGCTATAGTGACCAGTGAGCTGAGATAAGGCAGGGCTTTACCGAGCAAAGACTTATAGATGACCTGGAGCCAGTGGGTTTGGCGACGAATATAAAGCGAGGGCCAGCCAACGAGAGCATACAGGTCGCAGCGGTGGGTAGTATATGGGGCTTTGGAGACAAAACAGATGGCACTGTGATAGACTGCATCCAATTTGCTGAGTAGAGTGTTGGGAGGCTATTTTGTAAATTACATCACCAAAGTCAAGGATCGGTAGGATAGTCAGTTTTACAAGGGTATGTTTGGCAGCATAAGTGAAGGATGCTTTGTTGCGAAATAGGAAGCCGATTCTAGATTTAATTTTGGATTGGAGATGCTTAATGTGAGTCTGGAAGGAGAGTTTACAGTCTAACCAGACACCTAGGTATTTGTAGTTGTCCACATATTCTATGTCAGAACCGTCCAGAGTAGTGACGCTAGACGGGCGGGTGCGGGCAGCGATCTGTTGAAAAGCATGCATTTAGTTTTACTTGCATGTAAGAGCAGTTGGAGGCCACAGAAGGAGTGTTGTATGGCATTGAAGCTCGTCTGGAGGTTTGTTAACACAGTGTCCAAAGATGGGTCAGAAGTATACAGAATGGTGTCGCCTGCGTAGAGGTGGATCAGAGACTCCCCAGCTGCAAGCGTGACATCATTGATGTATACAGAAAAAAAGAGTCGGCCCGAGAATTGAACCCTGTGGTACCCCCATAGAGACTGCCAGAAGTCTGGACAACAGGCCCTCCGATTTGACACACTGAACTCAGTCTGAGAAGTAGTTGGTGAACCAGGCGAAGCAGTCATTTGAAAAACCAAGGCTGTTGAGTCTGCCGATAAGAATGCAGTGATTGACAGAGTCGAAAGCCTTGGCCAGGTCGATGAAGACGGCTGCACAGTACTGTCTTTTATCAATGGTGGTTATGATATCGTTTAGGACCTTGAGCGTGGCTGAAATGCACCCATGGCCAGCTCGGAAACCAGATTGCATAAGGAAGAAGGTACGGTGGGATTCGAAATGGTAGGTGATCTGTTTGTTAACTTGGCGTTCAAAGACTTTAGAAAGGCAGGGTAGGATAGATATAGGTCTGTAACAGTTGCCAAGAGTGCCAAGTGTCATTTCTGGAGAAAACCTGGCACCATCCCTACGATGAAGCATGGTGGTGGCAGCATTATGCCTTGGGGATGTTTTTCCGTGGCAGGGACTGGGAGACTAGTCAGAACGGAGCAAAGTACAGGAAAGATCCTTGATGAAAATCTGTTCCAGAGTGCAGACTGGGGGGGCGAAGGTTTACCTTCCAACAGGACAACGACCCTAAGCACACAAGATAACACATGAGTGGCTTCGGGACAAGTCTCTAAATGTCCTTGAGTGGCCCAGACAGAGCCCAGACTTGAACCAGATCGAAACTCCCCAAATACAGATGTGCCAAGCTTGTAGCGTCATACCCAAGAAGAATCAAGGCTGTAATCACTGCAAAAGTACTGAGTAAAGGGTCTGAATGCTTATGTAAATGTGATATTTCAATTTTTTATACGTTTGCAAACATTTCTAAAAACCTATTTTTGCTTTGTCATTATGGGGTAATGTGTGTAGATTGATGAGAAAAAAAAACCAATAATACATTTTAGAATAAGGCTGTTACCTAATAAAATGTGGAAAAAGTCAAGGGGCCTGAATACTTTCCGAAGGCACTATGGCTTATGGCAGGGTTGGGTAGGTTACTTTCTAATGGAATCCGTTACAGTTACTAGTAAACTCCCCAAAATTGTAATCAGTAACATAACCTTTAGATTACACAAACTCAGTAACATAATCTGATTATTTGTACAGTCACTTTTGGATTACTATCCCCCTTAAGAGTCATCAGCAGAACACGTTTTAAATTCTGCTTCAGTTGTCGTCAACTCAGGCGCGGACACAAACAAAATGCCATTGAAGTCAGAAAAAGAGAGCGGAAGGCATCTATAACACAAAGTCCCATGGAGAATAAGTGACTAAATACGGTCATGTTTACAGAGGTGGCTTCTGGAAAAACAAGTTGCAGCTGGTCTGTATTCAGACAACGGACTCAGCAGAGGAAGGAAGGCAGGCGGGGGCGGGAGAGAAAGAAGGACGGCTAGAATGAGGTCACTGCTTTGTGCTGCTGAGGCCACCAAGATTTCTGGCACATGCTCAGTGGACTCTCTCTGGAATAGGCCAGATTTGGACTAGAACTGGGCCGGACTACTCTCACTGCGTGTGAATGGAGACAAACACACACACACACACACACCACTTTTCACACATCCAACACACAAAATAGTAGCCTAATCTAGAGTTGACACTCACCCACCACTCCTGGTCCTCCTCCCCATCCACCACGATCACCTCCCCCTCAGAGAAGGTTAGCTCGTCTGCGTTGTCCGCCATACAGTTGTAGATGGCCTTCACCCGCTTGGGCCTCTGCTTCTGAAGAGAGACGGCCAGACGGGCATAGCAATATAATTACTAGAACCAACATTCCCATTCAAGTCAACCTTCCGTAACGGTGGCCATGTTGAGAGTGCACTGTCAAATTGCCATGGTCTCAGGGGCTTCCCTTTCTAGTCATTCTATTTCTATGCTGACAGGCAGGTGTACTTGAACGTTCTGCAGACAGATGCGGTTGTTTAACTGAAGTATCTAAACCGTCTGTCACTCCTTTGGAATTCTCGACACCCACTTCCACATTGACTGCTGGAGGGTTGCATAGCAGACAAATGACACAGGACATAGTAACTGTCAGGCAGGGGGGAGTCTGTCAGTGGTTCACATGGTGAGCCCGTATGACACAGATTGCTATCACTGAGCTAGGGACAGAGATATGAGAGATTTCCCCATCTGTCAAGAACGAGTACACACTTCAAGGTTTCCCCTCCTACTTAGCGTTACAGGAAGGAGAAAAGCCTGTTCGAGCCATTGATACTCAGAGTGCACGGGACAATAAGACCAACTGAAAAACAACGACGAGATCAGATGGAGAAGTCCAATAAGTGCCTCTGTATAGTCCATGGCTGTCCAATCACAACCCACAACAGGGCAAACGATCATATTAAAAAAAGGTCAACGGTAGGTGGAGGGGAACTCACCGGATAGGTCTTCCTAGGCATGGGGGCGGGAGGCAGCGATTGACCTACTGAGTTGTGGGGATATCCCGGCACTTCTTTAGCTGGAGGAGGAAGAGGATTCGAGGAGGAAGAGGATTCGATGACGTCGTTGTGAATACACAAACTGTTCCACACAGACAAAAATCACACAACCAGACTGTCTGCAGCCGACCCACAGACAACACATCCCGGCCCAGTCGCAGCGTTTCTATCTGACTATGCGACATGCTTTTACAGGTTATTTACAGACGCAGAGTAAATCAAGTTATTTTTTTACACCCACCTGGTCTTTCGATGGACCCAGTTCGAGTCGGTCCTTTACTGAAGCTTTTGTCATTGCTAAAAAACACACACGACCTTGTAGTCAGCTGCTGTTTAGGACGTGCTTCAAATCAACACACACACACACACACACACACACACACCTCGTAGTCAGCTGCTGTTTAGGACGTGCTTCAAATCAACACACACACACACACCCCACAGTGCACTTCCCTTCCAACAGCCACACAACTCAGACCCGTGGGAGCTTGAGTAGAGCCATGTGGATGAATAGTGTAAAGCTGTTTGTCTTTTAGGAGAGCTCAGCTTGGGAGTTAATGAAGTGGTAAATCAGAAGCCCTACACGCTATTTTCCAAAGGCAAACTTGCTTTGTGTTCATCAAAGTAAAACATGCTGCCTCAGGCAGGGTGTGTGTCCCCCCAACATGTTTGTGTGTGTGTGTGTGTGTGTGTGCTTACCCAGAAGGAGACTTAGGTGTTGGGGCTCTGTTGTGGCCCTGTCCGGTCCCTGGTTTTGACTGCTGGTTCATCGCCTCCATCATACTCACTGTCTTGGCCACAGGCGGAGGAGCAAGACCTGGGGGGGGGGGGGAGATAGAGGTTGGAAGAGGGCTCTAGATAGACAAAATGGAGATAGACCGCGCCATTGAGACTATGCTGTCACAGACGTCATAATGGCACAGATACAAAGACGAGTCCTCTTTCGATCTCTATGCAAGTTACCCATCTCATTCTCTTCATGTAAACTGGGTGCTTTTCTCATCGCCGTCGTCTTTGTACATGATGTTGTAAACATACTGCATGTGCCTTCTATTAACACTGTAACATGACCTATCGACAATAACACTATGTACAATCATTATTTTACGATACTGATTGTGGTTATTATTATGATGTATTCAGACAACAAGGCCTGGAGGAGAGGTGCCTACCCGTGGTTGAGGTGACCCTCATGGGGGGTACGGGGGGGTGGATATTGGGGGGGTCTGAGGAGGACCTCTGTCGAACCCCCAGGTCTATAGAGCCAGGCTTCCACCCAGAGGACCCTGATGACTGGACTGGGGAGGGAGGAGTGGGAGAGAAGATATGCTTTGGCACCTGGAGACATGCATCGCTTGCTCTTTGGGCTTTATGGCTGGGTATCTGTAAAGCACTTTCCGATAACTGCCGCTGTTAAAAAGGGCTTTGTAAAAAGACATTTTTCCATTGATTGATTGAGACTTGACACCAAAGTAGAACACAGAAAGATAAGGCTACTCCTGGAATTAAATAGATAAGACTGCCCAAAGTCAAGTTTGCTGGAGAGGAGCTGCAGATGGCCGATGCTCTTTGTGGTAAAGACAACACGCGCTTCGAAGTGAGCGAGTTGAATCAAATTGTTCAGCACGGTGGAATGTGAGCAGTCGGATGCAAAATTCTATTCAGGAATTGAACGTGTGTGGGCTATTTTCTATTGAGTTCAAATTGACTTCCAGTGATATGTTGGGTTATTTTCAGTCTGCCTCTCATCATGGACTATGGAGCACAGACGGAGAACTTTTTGGAAAAGTAACTCACTAGCTCACTCTGTCGCCGCCAATGTAACTGCCCATGCTCCCTACCCAGAGTCCTCTCGGCCCTTCAAATAGGTCAGAGCGCCACACAAGTCACCATGGGGCCATGCACTAATTAGAGAAGGCCATCTACACTCTATGACAGAGACGAGGCCAAATTGAGATTTCCCTCTATTTGAACTGAACCCATTGGGCATGTATTATAAATATAATTCTCCAAAAATGACGAGGAGGACGAGGTGAATCTGGGTTGAAATGGGCTCGATGCCGGGGTCATTTGATATGGATCACGTTTATCAACTTCAAAATCAGGAGCATTGTTTTTGAACATTCTGAAACTAAAAGAAAATCAGTGCTCAAATAGCATTCACACGGATTCCCTGAACAAACTAAACTTGTTCATAGAATTTGGAACGTTTGGCCAGACGAATGTGGCTCTCTATACATGCAGCACCCACCTTGCTATCACATCAAAAGAGAAAGACAAAGCACCTATGTTCCGTGGGGGAAGAGGGGGAGCAGAGGTGGGGGTGAGCCCCCCGGGCACGGGGGGGCTGGCGTCGAGGATGGTGCCGTAGGTCTCGTTGTTGACCAGGCTGGGCATGTACCCACCACGCTGCTTGTCCTTGGCCAGGCTGGCAGGTTCGCGTGCCAACGAAGCAGGGCTGGGCTGGCGCTGGGAGTTGGAGCCAGGGGTGTAGCAGCTGACCGGGCGTTCCTCTCGCCGGTGGGGGCTGGGCTGAGGGAGGACAGGGGTCAAAAAGTTATAGAAAGGTAATCAATGTGTGTTTGTGTTATGTATGTACATATGTACTTTTGTGTGTGTGTGTGTGTGTGTGTGTGTGGTGAGTTCATGGTGAGTCTGTGTGTGTGTGTGTATAATCTGAAGTGAGTCCTCACCCTCACCTTCTCATCCAGGTCCTCGTCACTCTCGTCCATGTCTTCATGGTGCAGACGCCACTCGTACTCTACGTGCACGTGGACGTTGAACTTCCCCGCCAACGCCGTGTTCAGCTACACACACACACTGACAGTGATTAATGGCTCAAATAAAGCATGGAGATGAGGAGTCACTCTCTATCTTGCACACACCATGAACTCACCACACACACACCACTCACCACACACACCACTCACCACACACACACACACCACTCACCACACACACACACCACTCACCACACACACACACACACACACACACCACTCACCAGCTCCTCACACTGCAGGTGCTTCAGTCTCTTAGCGATGTCCAGCGGCGTCTCCCCAGACTCATTCGCTACAGGAAGACATCTTCATCCAGTCACTAAATTATACCCTGTGTCCTCCACCACTCGAGATCAACACCTCATAGATGAGCACTGACAAGTAACCCGAGACAATTATCACCTCTAGGCTACGACAGCATGAATTAGGAAGATATCTACACCCAACTCAACAGCCTGTCAACACAACGCTAGCATGCCTCTATAGGCTGCCAGGGCGCCTACTGCTTCGCCATGTTTGTCAACAGCCGCGTTTGTAACAACACCTCCCCGTCTCTGTAAACTAGATAGTGTGTGAAACAAGGAGGTTCCTCGGGCACATAAAGACACACGCCGATCCACAGACCATGGCCCCCTGTTCCTTTGTCAACTCCGTTGCTGGAGAGAGATCATTAGCAGGATTCCCACACTAAATAGTCTGTGTGCCTCTCTCTCTCTCTCTCTCTCTCACCATCATCTTGTTCTTATCGTGGGCCTGGTTTGTATGGAGTCAGACTGAAGCAGAGCGTTTGAGCTGTTGTGACAAAGTAGGGTCTCTTGGCAAACCAAGGGCCTCTGGGAACTCGGCCTGACCAAAACAAGCTTCTATGTGTGTGTGTCTTAATAATTCTGTTTGGCAGTCTATTAGTTATCATTTCTATAGCTATGAATTAAAACATAAAATCAGGTTAATGGTCGACAGGAATCCGTTTCTTGCACTACACTCGACAACAATTAACAAAGTCTACACTAGCATTTTGTATCCGTGCCGTTTCCAAACCAGTCCTTCCCAGTAGAAGAGAGATGTAATGTTCTCTTACCAATGTCTATGGATGCTTTGCCACGCAGCAGCAGTTTCAAACACTCCATGTTGTCAGTCAGGCAGCAGTAGTGGAGGGCCGTGCTGCCTTTAGTTGTCTGCTTGTCCAGGTTCACACTGTGGGGGAGAACAGACGTCACCTCATCAGCATTATTCCAGCACTTGTTCTGAACAAATGAATTTGCATTCTGTGGGACTGTGTTAAAAAAAACAATAACCGAGTAGTTTTGTGTGACGACCGTGTTAAAGTCAGTCGTCATACGCCGTTGTGACTGTTTATGACGGGTCGTGTTTCTACAAAAAGCTCATTGACGTTTACTTTTATTCCCTTACCTGTTTTGAGTGAGGAAGTCGACGATATGGAGCGAGGTCCTGTCCACTAGTCTGACCGCTAGGTGAAGGGCCGTCTCTCCTTGTTCCTGCAACCACACACACAGAAGATCCAAAATGGCCGTGGTGAGACCTCGGGGACACAAAGACATAGCAGAGCCAAAATGGAGCGGCTGACACCGAGAAACACTGGGACTTTGATGAAAATCTGCGCATATGCTCCCTTTCGGCAGTCTGCTTTGCTATAGGCAGTAAAAGCAGTAATAGCCCTGAATGTGAGCCAGGTGTTTGTAGTGATGGTTGATCTATTATACAAAGCATTTACACTCCCAGGAGCAGTTGTTTTTCACAGCCCAGCAAAGAGAATGAACCAAAATACTGCCATTTGAATTCCACTACAGCTGTGGCAGTTGAGAGCACCTGGACAGACCAAATGTTGATGCACAGTCGTGTTCCCAACCCCACCTCTCAATTGAGAGTTGGGGTTAATTCACACTACTGAGCCAAGCAGAGCCAAGCCGAGCTGTTGAGTGATGGCCTGGAAAGGACAATGTGGATAAAAAAATATCTGTACCAGCACGGTATGCCTGGGGTCAGCACGCTCGTGTGACAGGGGGTATTGGTGTGGACATGTAGACTCACATGTCCGTTGGCCAGGGGGATGGGCTCCATCAGGTCAACTCCCTCAGCGTACACCTGGATCAGAGAGAAGATGTCCCGGGCCTTCACCGCGTCACACAGGGTGTGCAGCTTGGACACCCCGTCTGGACACTTCCTCCTGGCGAAACGCTTCTCGGTGTACTTGGCTGTGATGAAGTCCTTACGGGCTTGCCTGCACCAGAAGAAGAAAGGCCACAGACAAAAAAAGGGATAGTTCAGCCAGAAGGTATATTTGGGTCGAATGATGTTTAGTTGTGTCTGAAGGGCCCAGAATCCATTATTTACTTCTGCCTACAGAATTCCAAATGAATGACTGTAAGCAGCCAAACCGACCTGTATCTGATACTTACAGCCATAAATGAGCTCAGAGCTTAAACTAAAACGTTTAATTCAACTAGAGGGAGGCATTAGGTTTCTTATGTGTGTGCTCAATTTGACTTGGCTTGTACACCGAGTCATGTGCCAACAACAACAGAACGCATAGAATTCTCTTAAGCTTAATGAATAAAAATGTGTTCAGTTAGTGATGCCTTCCTTATTGCTCCATCCATAATGAATGGGTATGAGTGTCTGTGGTGACATGTTGCCAATAGGTAACTGGAAGGTCACGGGCCCAACCGCTCTAAGGCTGCTTCCTGAATGGTACCATATTCCCTACATACTGTCCTAATTGTGACCAGAGCCTTAGGTGTCCTGGTCAAAAGTAGGCCACTATATTAGGGAATAGGGTGCCATTTAGGTCACCTCCTTACAGTCACCTTCAGGGGGGGGGGGTCTGGGTAGGGGGGCTACTGTAATGTGAACCTGAGAAGGTAGAGAAAGGGACAGGGAGACTGATGAAAGAAGGAGAGGATAGAGTGTTTGCGTGTGAGGAAAGAGCCAGAGGAAAAAGCAAGATAACTAGTGGGATAGGAAGTGGGGGAGAGAGAGAGACAGAGAACTTACATGTCACTGGCAGGGTTGGGTTTGACCACATCTTCCGCAGATAGACACGCCTCCATGATGTCGTTAAAGCCTGCATTCCCCACGTTCTTGGCCAGCTTCATGGCAACACACAAACAGTTAAGAGCTTACCAGAGCGACAGTCCATACAAGTGCAAATGAGCCTCCTATCGGAGGGTGCTACAGTACAGTTTATACTGTACACATTCAGCTCATACTCCATTTATTCTGCTCCGCTACTTCAGCAAATGCTTAAAATCAAAATGGTGTGTGTGTGTGTGTGTGTGTGTGTGTGTGTGTGTGTGTGTGTGTGCGCGCTCTGCACACGTTCCACCCATCTCCTTGTGGCCAAATAATGTGAAAGACCGGGGCGTATTCGTTCCACAGATTCTGTTGCAAAACGTTTCCTAAGCGGAAACACAAACGGAACGAAGAAGGGACCTACCTGAATTTTTCCAACAGAAACTCTAGTTTTAGTTGCAAAACAAATGTGTTTTTTTTGCAACTGTTTGGCTAATGATTACACCTCCTGGCATCTTAACAAGGGCAATCATCTCGAATTAGCGGCAAAAACATTTCAGCCCCAAATGATTTACGGCCAATAAATTGCACCAAATTGATATTAGAAAGCCAGATGAAATGTGAAATATGCAAAGTGGAAGCAGCTCCAAGCTTCTGTAATACTGTACTGTATCTAATCCCAATGGAGCGCAGCAGAGGGTGGAGAGTTCAGTAGAATCAGGACATGGGCGTTGGTATACTTGGTACTCTCCCACCAGCAGTAAATCATCAGCTGCACTGTGGATGTGTTTTCACATTGGGAGAATCTCAATTCGATTTCCAGAAGTGACTTCTGACCTTCTCATCCAATGAGTTTTGAAAAGGAGGAGAGATGACGCGAGGAATCAAGGACATACTACTGAGATTCTCCCATTATAACAGCAAGAATGGCAATGCACTGGGAGAGCCAGTGTTTCCCAAGGTTTTGCTAACTAACCTAAGTGGATGTGCCACCTGTGTACTTCCCAACATGACTGTGCCTAACCTCCCAGTGCCACATCGCCATAATGTGAAACTAGCTGATGTGTGCTGAGCGTTCTAGCACAAAATTGCTTCTTACCAAGAGTTCAGAGGTGCTGAGTACATCCAATGTGAGGGACTGGATCCTAGAGTAATGGACTCCCAGCTCCCTGTGGATCCCAGAACACTCAATACAGGTCAGGATGCCCAGGTTAGTGGAGAGCCAGGTAGGGTCTGGGAAGAAGGGAGAGAGAGAGATTATGGGGAGGGAGGGAGAGCGAGAGAGCGAGCGGAGAGGATGGCGAGCGAGAGGAGAAAAAAAGAGCGAGAGGAGAGGATGAGAGCGAGCGAGCGAAGAGCGAGAGCAAGCGGAGAGCGAGAGAGGGCGGAGAGCGAGAGAGGGCGGAGAGCGAGAGAGGGCGGAGGGCGAGAGAGGGCGGAGGGCAAGAGAGGGGCGAGCAGTGAGCGAGAGAAAGGGTCAAGCAGCCAGTGAGCGAGAGAAAGGGGCAAGCAGCCAGCGAGCGAGAGAAAGGGGCAAGCAGCCAGCGAGCGAGAGAAAGGGGCAAGCGAGGGGAGAGCGAGAGAGGGCGGAGAGCGAGAGAGGGCGGAGGGCAAGAGAGGGGCGAGCAGTGAGCAAGAGAAAGGGGCAAGCAGCCAGCGAGCGAGAGAAAGGGGCAAGCGAGGGGAGAGCGAGAGAGGGTGAGAGAGGATGAGAGCAGCGCGAGAGAGGGGCAAGCGAGGGGAGAGCGAGAGAGGGTGAGAGAGGATGAGAGCAGCGCGAGAGAGGGGCAAGCGAGGGGAGAGCAGCGCGAGAGAGGGGCAAGCGAGGGGAGAGCAGCAAGCGAGGGGAGAGCAGCGCGAGAGAGGGGCAAGCGAGGGGAGAGCAGCGCGAGAGAGGGGCAAGCGAGGGGAGAGCAGCGCGAGAGAGGGGCAAGCGAGGGGAGAGCAGCGCGAGAGAGGGGCAAGCGAGGGGAGAGCAGCGCGAGAGAGGGGCAAGCGAGGGGAGAGCAGCGCGAGAGAGGGGCAAGCGAGGGGAGAGCAGCGCGAGAGAGGGGCAAGCGAGGGGAGAGCGAGAGAGAGCGAGAGAGAGAAAAAAAGAAGAAGAGAGAGAGGTAACAGGTATGTAGGTAACAGTGTCCTTAACAGGAACTACCTGCATGTGCTTAGTGGGGAAGAGCTATTTCTGATACAGGTTAACGACAGGCTGCAGTCAAACCTACATAACTGTCTCATGGGCATTCCCTACAATGTCGGTGTCAAGTGACCACATGGAGTTGTTCATTACACTCATATAACACTTTGGTAACCATCTCTATGAATAACCCGTACATTAATAAGTGACGTCTAGCACAATAAAGTAAAACAGTTCATGGCTCCTTCATACACTTTGTGCATTCATAAAGGCTGTATGATGAATTATACATAGGTGGTATTGTGTGTGTGTGTGTGTGTGTGTGTGTGTTGTGTCAAGTGTGTGTGTATGTATTAACATGTATGTGACGCCCGGTCACTCACTGGGAGCGCCGCAGTCGCAGCAGATGTCGTTGCCGGTCATCCTCTTGACCTCTCCCAGGATGGCCTTGGTCAGTTCCTGGACTATGTTGTTCTCTCCAACGTGCTGGTCCCCCTTAAAGGCATTATTCAGCGCTTCCTCCTTGCTGTTCTGCAGCACAGAGATCCATCTGAAAACACACACACACAGGGGGAGGGGAAGTTAGCGCGTGTGTGTGTGAGGATGGGGTGAGGGCAGGGTCAACATTGGGTTAGACTAGAGGGTGGAAAAATTGATGTGTTAACTGTGAGAAGAGGTATGGGAGAAACAGGACACACCTTTCCCCCCACACACACACACACACACAACCCAAACGTGATGGAAACGTGTGGGTTGTGTGTGGAAAGATGTATGGGGGATCAACAGGACACACTCACATGACCTGTACACACACAAACACAAAGGAAGGAATACATACATCTGACATTCTGGGTCGTCCTCGGCCTGAAAGTGATAGGTTCTGTCATCTAAAAGAGAAGAAGGGGGGGGGGGGGGTGATAGGGGTGGGTGGGTCAGAGACATAGTGGAACAAGACATTTATCAAAGACCAGAACATGTAAGAGCTGAGAGCCACAGTAAGACAGACAGTCAGCTACAGTACACACAGTAAGACAGACAGTCAGCTACAGTACACACAGTAAGACAGACAGTCAGCTACAGTACACACAGTAAGACAGTCAACTACAGTACACACAGTAAGACAGTCAGCTACAGTACACACAGTAAGACAGTCAGCTACAGTACACACAGTAAGACAGTCAGCTACAGTACACACAGTAAGACAGACAGACAGTCAGCTACAGTACACACAGTAAGACAGACAGTCAGTCAGCTACAGTACACACAGTAAGACAGTCAGCTACAGTACACACAGTAAGACAGTCAGCTACAGTACACACAGTAAGACAGTCAGCTACAGTACACACAGTAAGACAGTCAGCTACAGTACACACAGTAAGACAGTCAGCTACAGTACACACAGTAAGACAGACAGTCAGCTACAGTACACACAGTAAGACAGTCAGCTACAGTACACACAGTAAGACACACTGTCAACTACATTACATACAGTAAGACAGTCATCTACAGTACACACAGTAAGACAGTCAACTACATTACACACAGTAAGACAGTCAGCTACAGTACACACAGTAAGACAGTCAGCTACAGTACACACAGTAAGACAGACAGTCAGCTACAGTACACACAGTAAGACAGTCAGCTACAGTACACACAGTAAGACAGTCAGCTACAGTGCACACAGTAAGACAGACAGTCAGCTACAGTACACACAGTAAGACAGTCAGCTACAGTACACACAGTAAGACAGACAGTCAACTACAGTACATGCAGGAAGACACACTGTCAACTACAGTACATGCAGGAAGAGACACTGTCAACTACAGTACATGCAGGAAGACACACTGTCAACTACAGTACATGCAGGAAGAGACACTGTCAACTACAGTACATGCAGGAAGAGACACTGTCAACTACAGTACATGCAGGAAGAGACACTGTCAACTACAGTACATGCAGGAAGAGACACTCAACTACAGTACAAACAGTAAAAGTCCCACATAAGTGTAACAGCATCCCAACAGTACAATAGATGAGGCGACAACAGTTGACATTTGACTGTATGTGGAATCTATGTAAGACAGAGGTAAACGTTTACCAAACATCCTATTGTACTGTACAACAAAGTAAAAACCTGGAGGAAGTCCTATTGTACTTTATCCTCTCGTCCTATTGTACTTTATCCTCTCGTCCTATTGTACTTTATCCTCTCGTCCTATTGTACTTTATCCTCTCGTCCTATTGTACTTTATCCTCTCGTCCTATTGTACTTTATCCTCTCGTCCTATTGTACTTTATCCTCTCGTCCTATTGTACTTTATCCTCTCGTCCTATTGTACTTTATCCTCTCGTCCTATTGTACTTTATCCTCTCGTCCTATTGTACTTTATCCTCTCGTCCTATTGTACTTTATCCTCTCGTCCTATTGTACTTTATCCTCTCGTCCTATTGTACTTTATCCTCTCGTCCTATTGTACTTTATCCTCTCGTCCTATTGTACTTTATCCTCTCGTCCTATTGTACTTTATCCTCGTCCTATTGTACTTTATCCTCCTCCAGATCTGACTGATCTACAATTCAGATCCCCTGACAGCTGGGAGTTCTGACAGTCTCTCTCTCTCTCAAAGGCTTGTTTCCACCAGAACAAGCCCTTTCATATCCTGAAGCAGTAATATTGTCCTTTGACAGCAGGGTGACGGCCTGATGTGAGCACTTAGTTCTGGCCCAGTGTTTATGAACTTCACCTCTCAGCTAAACGCAACGCACATCCCCAAAAACCTGACTGAAGAAAGAGGGCGAACAAAGAAAGAAGAGGGTGAATCTCCCTTGGTTACATGAGATTATGTGAGGACACAGGGAACAGATGAACGTGGATGAAATTCTAAATAGGCTGCTGATTCGGAGAAGCCGGTGTGGACACACAAAGTACAGAGTCTTCCCGGAATATGAATCTTACAGCGATTCAACTGTTCCCAACTCCTTTCCCGCTGCCCTCATTCCACGGAAAAACTCAGATGTTCCCTTATAATCCAGACATAGACCATATCAACCACTTTTCATTTTCTGTGATTCTCCTCTCTAGTTCGTCTGCAGTAGATATCTCTACTCTATGAGCTGTCATTAGTCCCAACACATCATCCCTCCTTGTTCTGTAGTGTCTAAAAGCCAGGCTTTGAGAATGGAGCAAAGCCCATTTGTAGAGGTACTTCTGTGAAACACAGAGGACAGAAGAGGGAGAAGAGAAGAGAATAGAGAGCGGAGAGGACAGGAGAGAGAGAAGAGAATAGAGGACAGGAGAGAGAGAAGAGAGCGAAGAGAAGAGATGACAGGAGAGAGAGAAGACAATAGAGGACAGGAGAGAGAAGAGAATAGAGAGCGGAGAGGACAGAAGAGAGCGAAGAGAAGAGAATAGAGAGCGGAGAGGACAGAAGAGAGCGAAGAGAAGAGAGGACAGAAGAGAGCGAAGAGAAGAGAAAACAGGAGAGAGAAGAAAATAGAGAGCAGAGAGGACAGAAGAGAGCGAAGATAACAGAAGAGAGCGAAGAGAATAGAGGGCGAAGAGAATACAGAGGAGAGGACAGAAGAGGGAGAAGAGAATAGAGGAGAGGACAGAAGAGGGAGAGGAGAGGACAGAAGAGGGAGAAGAGAGGACAGAGGAGAGGACAGAAGAGGGAGAAGAGAGGACAGGAGAGAGAGAAGAGAATAGAGAGCGGAGAGGACAGGAGCGAAGAGAATACAGAGGAGAGGACAGAAGAGGGAGACGAGAGGAGAATAGAGAGTGGAGAGGACAGAAGAGAGCGAAGAGAAGAGAGAGCGGAGAGGACAGAAGACAGCGAAGATGAATAGAGAGCAGAGAGGACAGAAGAGAGCGAAGATGAATAGTGAGCAGAGAGGACAGAAGAGAGATAAGAAAATAGAAGAGAACAGAAGGGAAGGGAGTAAAAAGAAGGGGTAAACCTACGTGAGATGAGGTCAAAGCTCTTCTTCTCTTCTGGGTTATGTTTCACCTGACAGGTGAGGAGGTTGAGTTTGGCCGGCGGTCGGTTCGCCTGAACGAAGGGAGGACAGGAAAGAACATGAGAATCAGCGAATGCAAGGCATTAAGGAAAATGCACCCTTCCCACCAGAACAAAAATAAAGTGCTCCCTCTTATAGTCATCACATCGGTAAGTTTGATCACTAAAGCTGTCCACATGCTACCAGAAACAGGTTGGAAAAGTTGGTGCATATATTATGACTACGCCCCTTCGTCGGTGATTGGTTAACAGTTGGGATCTAATAGTCTTTGTTGTCATTCATCGAGGGACGACTCGTTTTCATCCACATTCTTTCACCGAAAAATACTGCACCCAAACATAGTTAGATGTAAAACTGCGCGACTAAGATCTCCACGGCAAATTAAGGACAGATTTCTTGCTTTATCTTAGATTAATTTGGACTATTCTGGCTACGGCGTCTCAAAATGGACAAACAGCTTTTTTTCTCGTTTTTCAAGCGAAGATCTTTTAAATGAATATGCGAGCACACTCGTTCGGTTCAGCTAGCAGAGTTCAGCTAGGGGTCAGCCGAACTGAAGCATGCTGACCCCTGAAGTGGTCCATCACAATAACCATATTCACCAGAAGAGGTGTGCACTGTACCTGGATAAAAGCATTCATTTAGCCGACATGCACTCAAAATATATGCATCAACGAAAACATATTATGCTTACTATAAAACACGATGTACATTACAACAATCTGATACAGGTCCTGGACTGCAGAGCTACTTGAGAATCAGCACAGCATAGAATAAACCACTGCAAAATTCACCTTCCTTTCTCCATTATTTATTACATCATAACATAACACTAATAGCCAGGCTCTCGTATGCAGTTTTCATAAGTAATATTTAGGGGTTAAGGTCTGTCAGAATGGGCCTGTCCATGGAGGATTAGCTTCTGTACTGTGGTTCTGCTCTGCAGTGGAGGATGAAACCAGGCCATGGCTGGGGCTCAGCTCAGGGTGCTTAAAAACCATCCCTGATTGCTTTCCCTGCTTCGACCTCTACATACAGCTGGTTGGCCAGGGAGAGGAGGGAGAGCTCATATGTGAGGTATATTATTTTATGAGAGAGAAAGGGGAAGAAGAGAGGTAGAGAAAGTGTGGTGTGTTTGTGTATGTGTGTGTGTGAATTTTGAAAGAGAGCAAGGCGAGGGATAGAGCGAGGGTGTGATAAAGTACGCAAGAGACAGAGGAGAGAGCAAATAAGAGGAAGATAGAGCGAGAGAGAGAGAGAGCGAGAGCGAGAGAGAGAGAGAGCGAGAGAGAGAGAGCGAGAGAGCGAGAGCGAGAGCGAAAGAGAGAGAGAGAGCGAGAGAGAGAGCGAGAGAGCGAGAGAGCGAGAGAGCGAGAGAGCGAGAGAGAGAGAGAGCGAGAGAGCGAGAGAGCGAGAGAGCGAGAGAGCGAGAGAGCGAGCGAGAGAGCGAGAGAGAGAGCGAGAGAGCGAGAGAGCGAGCGAGAGAGCGAGAGAGAGAGCGAGAGAGAGAGCGAGAGAGAGAGCGAGAGAGAGAGCGAGAGAGAGAGAGCGAGAGAGAGAGCGAGAGAGAGAGAGAGAGAGAGAGAGAGAGCGAGAGAGAGAGCGAGAGCGAGAGAGCGAGAGCGAGAGCGAGAGAGAGAGCGAGAGAGAGAGCGAGAGCGAGAGAGAGAGCGAGAGAGAGAGCGAGAGAGAGAGCGAGAGAGAGAGCGAGAGAGAGAGCGAGAGAGAGAGCGAGAGAGAGAGCGAGAGAGAGAGCGAGAGAGAGAGCGAGAGAGAGAGCGAGAGAGAGAGAGAGAGAGAGAGCGAGAGAGAGAGAGCGAGAGAGAGAGCGCGAGAGAGAGAGCGAGAGAGATTAAATCTAGTGTAATGCAGGGAAGTAGAGCCTACTACAGTGAGAGCAGAGCAGGATATCAATAGGCTGGTGAGACCCCGGGTGAAGAGGTGCAGGGAAAGTAGCTATGTGAACTAGCCTGACAAGAGCTGCATCCCAAATGGCTTTTGACTTCGAGCCCTATTGGTGCCATTTGGGATGCATCCAAGAGATATAATACTCGTTGATGTGTAAGAGTGACTGACATTAATACTAATACCACCAACATTTTAGCGAAATAAAAAAATTAAAAAACGTAATTAAATTAAAATCACAACAAAAAAGTACACCAGGCACCAAATACTTTCTGGAGTCCTCTTGATCCCCACTCCCGCCCCGTAGCTCTACCACCTCTGAACCCTCCCCATGGAAATGTTTATTATAATGAAGACGGTAAACTACAACCAAAAAGTAAGAAATAGCAGAAAAGTAGGGTAAGAATAAAGAGAAATTAAAATATATATATATATATGAATAAAAAGAAAATAGGGACAACAGGACAAAACAAGAGACGACCAGACTGGATAAGACAGGACGGGACAAGACAGGATCAGACAAGACAAAACTAGTGGATAAGCTGCCAGTTAGCAGAGAGCTGATAATTAGGTAGGATGTGCCATAATTGAACTTGTCTGGGGTTGCCTGGGGGCATTTTAGGATAGGAATAGATCCCAGGTGGATCTCTCCCGGAGGCCAGGTCAGACAGTAAACTAAGCCAATGTATGGTTGAAACAGCTTTTCGAAGTTAACAGTATAACTATTTTGCAAATTGTTAATGAAATCAATAGGAACTGTTTTATTGTGCTTGGAGATGAAATAAACATGTTGGTTGCCTAAAAGGTTTGATAAACAGTGATGAAGTCTGATATGACAGAATTAGTGTGATCGAGTGACTGGCTTGAATATGGGTGAAGTGTAAACGAACAGGCTAGAGCCACTTGCTGGATCAAATCCCTGCGCTGACAAGGTAAAAATCTGTCGTTCTGCCCCTGAGCAAGGCAGTTAAACCCACTGTTCCCCGGGCGCCGAAGACGTGGATGTCGATTAAGGCAGCCCCCCCCCCACACCTCTCTGATTCATTCAAGGCATTCAGTTGTGCAACTGACTAGGTATCGCCCTTTCCCACTAGCCTTACTGTAGATGAACGCTAACTGGCTAGGAGTAGGTTGTCTTGCCCTCTGTGTGTGTGTGTGTGTGCGCACGCTCTCACATTACTCACCGTCCCATGTGATATGGTGAGGTATCCATTCTTCACTGAACACTTTCTCTTCTGCCACACTTTCCTTATCCTGGGACACACACACACACACACACCATGACACAGAGACTTCGACATAACATCCCAGCGCCAGTGTGACACACTACACCGTATGTGCAGGCCTAAGTAAATGACGCAGAGTTTGGGCAGTGTATTCCTGTCTATGGGGAGACACCCAGACATAAAAAGAACATTAACAGAGATTCTCTGGTACTTTTGTATATATTTATTTTTAACCAGTAGTTCTGAAAGTAGCACTCAACGAGCCAAAAGTGGCCCCCGAACGTCGTGTACTACGTCACATATGGGCAGACACAGTATTGTGCACCACGTCATTGCCCCTCTCTCCCACTCTGCTGTGTGTGCATCTTGATAGCTGTCGCTCAAATGGCGAGTGGCTGAAGCTCATTGGCTGGAACTTGAATAGCTAGGGGGCTGGCCCATGTGGGGGGGAAATGTATAGAAAATGACACAGCACAGCTTCCAGAAAAAAAATGTTGTCTTTCAAACTAGGGATTTGGTGGCTAACGGAAATACATTCTGCTAATAGATGATGCATGTACGAACGATCCCATGACACATCCGGCCCAAAGCAAAAGGTTTTGAAAAAAAAAGACATAGTTGGTCGCCAAAGATACGGAGTGGGCCTATGGATAAATGCCATCACAACGAGTGTACTTTGTGTGTTTGTTTTGTCTGGCCTTTCCATTTGGTTATTTGAATGTTTGTTGAAGATGATGCAAGTTCAACAGGAGAGAAACACTGACCCGTCACTCTTCTTGTAGAGGTTCCCACAGCGCTCAGTACCGTGCTCCTTGTTTCCCTGCGGCTGGTGCAAACTGTAGGTAGCGCTCTGTCGCACCTGGGAATCCTTCAACAATACCAGCGCACGCACGCACACACACACACACATAAGGATCTATGTAGGCAAAGGCACAAGACACTGCAGTGGGTGTGGTAAGTCTCAATTGTCTAAAGTGGCTTCCTCTCCTTGTTCATTTTCCTTTGTCAGCACTGATCTGAAAAATCCTGGATAAAATCTAGGATATGAGAGCAATATGGCAGACCGGGATGCTGGCTGGGGGATTTGCTTTAGTGCAGATGAAGTAGAAAAGGCAAGGAAGGGGAGCCTCTAGACTATTGAGATGCTGCCACTAAATAAATAAATAAATAAATATATATATGACAAGCAAAGCCTTGGGGTCATGCACTAGTGAGGTCACAGGGGAAACTGAGAGGGGGAGGGGCCAAGGCAACGACCTTTGAAAGATATTCTAAAGAAACATCTTCAGGGTTCTGTGTCTAACGTTACCATTGTCAACAGACAAATCTAGGAAGACAGGGTTGTACTCATTCAGTCACAACGTAGCACAATTTAAATGAAAAACAAGTCTTTCAGAAGTACAGATAGTACCTTCGCATTTCACTGTGTTCAGAGTGTTTTCTTACATTTGGTGCTTAATGAATACAACCCAGAAACAAATGCTCTCTATTGAAAATGCTTCAGACAAACTTCTCACTCTCCTTGAAACCACGACCACCGATAGACAAGCACAGCAAAGGGGGCGCTGAGGACACACTTACTCTCCTAGACTTGGTTCACAAAGAGGCGGCGGCAGCGAAGCAAAGAGGAGAACAGACAGGTAAGATATTGAGGCAGTAGCAAAAACAGTAGACTAGTTCTCCACGTAGTAGCCGACGCCAGAAAGTACGGAAGTACGTGTGTTACCCGTACGTCTCTTTGGATAAAAGCGTCTGGCAAACGAGAGCATTGAGCACATCAGCGTGCTTAACCATCGACCATTAATGACTGCTCTCAATGAGCGTGCTAAAGTTGACAGGGAGTGAAGGGGGCTTTGGTAACGTACATCAGGGTTTTGAACATGTAAGTGCATCACTCATAGGATATGAATGAGGCAGACTAGATGAGATACAGACTTACAGGCTTATATTATTGGATGACTAACTTGGGCATTAGACAGTGAAAAGACTAGCTAGGCCTATAGAGTTTGAGGGTTGCTGTGTGTGTGTGTGTGTGTGTGTGTGTGTGTGTGTGTGTGTGTGAGAGAGCGATCTGGATGGAATTATGTGATCCTTCCTTAATCCATAAGAAGTCCCACCCAGTTGACTACTTAAATGGGAGGATTTCATTTGGTTTTGCTCAACTCCTGTGTCCTTTCTCCTACCTCCTCTCTTCCTTTTTTTTTTTTTTTTTAAGGTCAAAGGTAAATCGCAGAGAGACGGCGAGGAGAGGGAACGTGGATGAAAATGTGCTTGAAATGGCTCTCCACTCGCGCATCAGGCAAATGTTTACACGGGTGGAATCCCAAATGAAATGTGTAAAGTAAAAACACATTTTATAGATGATAGAAAAAGTTCCATATGGTTTTTAAATGTTTGCATGCTTTTCTCCTTTGAGACAACAACGCCTGATTCAAAAGGGGGGGGGGGGGGGGGGCGGGCGGATTTTAAAACACGTCCGCGCTTGCAGCCGAAGTAGTTAAATCGCGGAGGGTAGCAGACTCCTTCGTTCGTACTACAAACAAAATTAACACACTTCAACAACTTATCAGTTTCTGGGTCATGGAGGAGAGGAAGGAGGAGTTGAGGACGGACTGCCCAAATGAGAATCTCCTAATGGTGAAAGTCCTCAATGGCGCTGCTCATGCTAAAACATACTGTGGGGCACTAGAGTGGTCGAAGTCTATGGGTGTTACCTCCTTCTGCTCCACCTGCAGCGCTGACTTGAGGACGTCCCGTAGCTGAGTGAGCTGCTTCCTCTCCTCGTCCTGGGCCTGCTTTATCTGGAAAGGTCATACAAAGGCCACAGGGGTCATAAAAAAGGTTACAGAGTCACACAGAATATGTTTGATGAATTCAGCACACCTGATGAAGGAAAGGGAAGTCCTTATGTACCCCATGAAGATGTCAACAGTAGTCTTGAGGAACTCACCGTGTGTAAGTCTGTGGCTAGTTTCTCTATGGATGGTTTGAGGTTGTCTACTGCTTTCAGCCCATCCTGAAAAAAACTAAGGGGAGTGACAAATCTACATCAGCCGCTTTCTCCACGAAGTGAGCACTTGGTCAAACGCTCACTGACTGCAGGACTTACTTGCACTGTGCGTGGAAATATTTGATGAGATTCTGGAGTAGGTCCACCCCTTTCTTGATCTTGATCTCGTTCACTTTGAGAAGATACTGCGAGACAGAATTTTACAATGTCAGAAAACCCTCCACTACAGCTGTGGACATGGCCCAACCTGGCAACCCAGGCCTGAGCTCCATCTCTTTCCTTACCCACCTCACACATCTGCAGCTGGAAGAACCTCCTCTCCTTCTCCATCTCCTCTGCGATCTCCGCCCCGCTGATCTCCGTGCGGATCATGCCGTGCTGCCGCGCGTGCTCCTTCTTCTCCTTCTCGATCTTAGTTCTGGGACAGGAAGTGACATCGTTGTGGGGGGGGGGGGGTCAAAGGGCATTTCCAACCAGACACACACCAAACAGGAAATATACAGAAGGGAAGGGGGAGGGCATTCCATGCAAAAGGGCATTATTTTCTAGCTCAGCATATTCTCTTTAAAAAGGATGCAGCATTTGGCTCCTCCTATGAGGAAGCTTAGGGAGACTTAAGTGACGCCTGTTTTCGTTTTAGATTTGAAAGCAGACGGCCTCTCACTCATGCCTTTGGGTGTTAGGTCCTCGTCACTGTGGCCCATCGCTAAACCAACGTTAATGACTTGCCTGTATTTTTCCCCACCTCTGCCTGCAGTCAGTGAACAGCTTGGCCCATTTGGAACCATCAAGACACAGATGCAACAAGGCCATTCCAAAGGAAACTGAACCAAGGGGGGGAAAAAAAAACTACAAACGGATCATACCAACAAAGACAAGACAGAGAGGGGGGGGCATCAAGCTGATGTCAAAGTGGTGTGAATGCATGAGCCAGCGCTGCACTATGGTCTGCTCCTGCAAGTCGACTATCATCTACTGCTGTTCCGGAAAACATTTGATTCAAAAAGACACTTAAAAAGAAGTCAGTTCCTGCCGCTGCGTCACAAACATTCATCCGTCTCAGGTAAAGTCATCTGGGTTATATTCGGTTTATTGGTTGGCTTCCTTTTTTTTTTTAAGACTCAAACTGTCATTAGGTAAGACATCAAGATGTGACTGCTTTCATTAGTAGAACACCTACAAAGCTGTCACCTTAAATCCTCAGCCCAGAAGCATAGGAGTAGAGAGAAAGCTTAAAAAAAAACAGCCACAAGCGCCACCAAAGACCGTTGACACAGAGATGGAGACAAAATGGGACTCTGTGGTGACAATGTGGTGACTCTGTGGTGACGATGGTCAGGGTGCTACTCGCAAACTTTAAGGCGGTCGGGGCCAGAGTGGAGTTTGGGGCAGAGAGTCTAATCTCTTTCGGTCTGCAAAACATGGACAGGTCTCATTATAACCGCAGACAAAGAGATTAGAGATATGAGAACACATCCGATTGTGATCGGAAAAGTTCAAAGAACATCAGAGCAGATGGGACAACGATGTTCTAGGCCAAGCATAGTACTGCCCTCCGTTGACAGCAGACTAGCGGAGAGCGTCAATGGAGCAACAAGTCAGTACCGTCTCGTCGTCAGATTGGCGCGGCAGAAGAAAATGCATTACCCTTTCAGTAAAGAATGTCCTTTGCAGCTTGGAAAATATATCAGAGTACTATAAAATTTCATATACCGTTGCATGCAGAAATCACAGTGTAGACAGAGGGGTAAAGATGGCTTATTATTCTGGGTGTATTCATTGATGATTGCAAGGTGAGGTTGGTTGGGGAGTAGTGGTCATTACAAGCACAGAGATGAGACAGGACATTTCACATTGCATCTCATTCAAAATATTGCTTATGGTGATACAAATCGGGCTCTATACCAAATGACAAATATACAGTCAAATGCATAACTACTATGACAGTACCAATATCTAGAGGTTATCAAAACGCTTGAGAGTCAGTTGAACCGACTGCTACAGTACGGCCATAGAATGAACCAACGGATCAAAAGACAATGGACTGATCATCTGATCGTCTTCGTACTCTAAGCTAATAATGTCAATTGGCCAGAACCTAATTTCATATTGGCGGTAGTAAAATATTTTGAAAAACTTACACTTTTGTTTCATAGTCTTTCCAGGACTTATCAAATGGCTTTTTCAGGTCCTGTGAAGAAGAAAAAAAATCAGAAAGAAACCAACGTCAGAGCTTCCAATTCAGAAACAAAATGATTCAGTTTTTGTTGGCACTAACGTCACTAGTTAAAAGAGGCTAGAAAAACATATCAACATGGTCATGTGATATTAAGCATACCACGGCACACACAGACAGCGTTACTATATCTAGAAGGCACTGACGCTACGGTACACATCATTACTCCAGTCAGTTAATGTTTACGTGATGTTACAAGCTCAGGGAAAACCCCATCCTTGTCAATCTCCCTGCACTAGCCAAAAGGTCAACAAAGCACGCTGCCAATACATGACTCAGTCTTGTCACCCTTTTCCTCGTCGTTGCCGTGGACGACGATAGCGTACAAAGTGCTAGCGTTGAAAACAAAAAGAGCAGTGTTCAGAATCGTAACGTGGTTTAAGTGGCCACACAGCTGAACAGATTTCCCATGGTCACAGAGTAGCGTTCAACAGCTGTTTGAGCAAATGTTAAATTATGCAACGCTTTTCAGGCACCGCGCCAATGAATAAACAGTGATTAGTGACAAACAAAAACAGACATTAACTGGCGAAATTGCCCGTGTCATTTTTTCCTCCAAACACCGCAGCGGCAGCCATAATCGCTGCTTCCGAGGCCATTGGAAAAAAAGGCCGTGGTAAAACATGATGAGATCAATGGATTATCTGATTGCACTGAGAATCTGCTTGTTTCTTTTCATGTTGATTTGCTGATTGCATCCCAATCAACAATTGTGGAGAGCACTGATTGCTACTGTAAGTGTTGTTTTTTTTCAGACTAAAAAAAAATGACTGCAAGTAAGTAGCCGCAGGGGTTTTTATGGAGTCATTAACTGGAATGAAAAATGAGTTGGTATAAAATGTGATGCATCCTCTAACAAAAGCAAATCTTTCTAAAGCTTTGCTACAATACACTTATTATGGCATTATTACAATAAATATGTTGCCATTTTGCGGTCATTATATTAAATTGATTGCTTGACAGCCCATTCTCTTAGAGATGTTCCCTCTGTTGACCCCTGGGCCTGTATACACAAAGCAACTCAGAGTAGGAGAGCTGATCTTCTCAGGTCCCAACCTTTCAATATAAAAATCATATTCATTCATATCTAAAAAATAAAAAAAAAGAGGCAAAACTGATCCTAGATCAGCACTCTTACTCTGGGACGCTTTGTGGATACCAGCCCAGACCTCTTCAAAACAAGTGTGGCAGTCATGGATCCATGGTCATTGGATCATGGTCTGACGAAAGAGAAAAAAAGAGAGAGACAAAGAGTGTGAGAGAAAGGGAAATAGAGGAAGCAAGATAAAAAAAATGACAAGGAGAACACTGGCTAAAAATACAAGCCGCGGAAGCGAGACGAGTTGCGCCGAGTGGCACATTGTCCAAGTGCAGCATTCCTCTCTCATTCACAGCGGCTCGATGGGAAATTAAGTGAGGAGCTAGCTACTGTGAGAGTGGGGAACAACCGTAGGGAGTGAAGTGAGGAGCTAGCTACTGTGAGAGTGGGGAACAACCGTAGGGAGTGAAGTGAGGAGCTAGCTACTGTGAGAGTGGGGAACAACCGTAGGGAGTGAAGTGAGGAGCTAGCTACTGTGAGAGTGGGGAACAACCGTAGGGAGTGAAGTGAGGAGCTAGCTACTGTGAGAGTGGAGAACAACCGTAGGGAGTGAAGTGGGGCGCTAGTGTCAGATGGTGAGTGTAGCTGGTGCATGAAGTCAGGCGCACGAGAGCAGAATGAGTGAGCAACGTACGTTTACTCAACAAGTGGGAGGTAACAATTACACTTGACCCAAAACAAGACGGTAAAGATAACGCACGGGTGACCACAGCACCCGTCAAAAACCCAGGCATCAAAACAAACCTGACTGAACATGTAATAATCCCCACAACAGCATGGGGGGGGAACAGAGGGTTTAAATACAGGAACAAGTAATCGTGAAATGGAAAACAGGTGTGTGAAAACAAAGACAAAGGAAAAAGAGGACCGCCGAGCACCGCCCGAACAAGGAGAGGCACCGACTTTCGGCGGAAGTCGTGACAGCTAGCTTCCACACAACAACATGGAACATGGCAGGGCAACTTAGCTGTGTGGAATGCTGGAAGAGCACAGCTGAACAGGGTTCACCTCCCATCCACTCTACCAAATCAAGGGCAAATCAACATGCACCCTCTCTTTAATGAGTTTCACCAGAATAGATATTTGGGAGACAGAGGCTTTAAAACCAAACGTAACACTCCTGTAAAGTTCTTATCCTGCAGTAGCCTCTTTCTTTGTCAAGTTTCTTAGTTCAATTCTTATCACCGTTACCACTGTCCTTGTCAAATTGAAGACAGCGGACTGACCTTGAATGCTTCAATGTGAAGTGTACTTTCCTGTGCTCCTGAATGGGATGGGTCCACTGTTGGAGGTGATAGAGTAGTGGAAGATCCCTGTCCAGTGAGTTGGAACGGGACCTATTCAGACTGCTACGCGGACAGAGCCTTTTTCACCAAAACCTCAAATAGAAAACATGCAATTTACAGCTTTCAACCTCTATTCCAATGTCGTCTTGAACCTGGTCTTGTTGCTGTCAAGGGCACCTGTTACAATTCCATGAAACATGATCAGCCTCTACTTTTCTTGGTGAGAAATAAATGGTGAGATCACTCCTTTGGCAGAGCTTCTTGAAGCTAAAAGGGGGGGGGGGGGGGGGGGGGGGGGCTCATGTCAGTGATGTGTGTGATGAGTCATGGTGTGTGTAAAAAAAAAAAACTTTAAACAACAATAGATACAAAGGATCAAGAGGTTTAGCGCTGGAAGGGATGACATCATCCCAGTGTCAGGTCTAATATGTAAATCCCCTTGGCTCTGGGGTTTTGTGGTGTCAGCACTTTCCGCCAGTCTGCTTATGTTCAGTGTTTGGAGTGGGAGTGTGGTTAAGGAGGTGGACACTGGACAGAGCCTAAGGGCCCATGCAGCAACAATAACCCATATGCGCCAAGTATGAGGGCCTGAGCCAGCACTGAACCGCAGACAGACAGGGAGTGAAGATGCCGTATCTTGGTTGGTTGTTCCGGTCTGGAACCATCCTAGGCTGCCACCTTTCCAACAAGTCAGTTTGTCACATTTCTGCCCTGCTAGTGCTGCCCCAGTCAACTGGAAGTGATGTTATTGTGAAGTGGACATGTCGTCTCGGAGCAGCAACAACTCAGCCGCGGAGTGGTAGGCCACACAAACTCACAGACATGTGCTGAAGCGTGTAGAGCATTGAAATCACCCGTCTTCGGTTGCAACACTCACTAGAGTCCCAAACTGCTTCCGGAAGCAACGCTGGCACAAAAACTGTTCGTTGGGAGCTTCATGAAATGGGCTTCCATGTCCGAGAAGCCACCATGTGCAATGCCAAGCGTTGGTTGGAGTTGTGTAAAGCTCACCGCCATTGGACTCTGGAGCAGCGGAAACACGTTGGAAGCTGTTCTTTTTTTAACTAGGAAAGTGAGTGAAGAACAAATTCTAATTTTACAATGATGGTCTACCCCAGCCAAACCCTCCCCTAATCCGGATGACACTGGGCCAATTGTGTGCCGCCCTATGGGACTCCCGATCACGGCCGGTTGTGATACAGCCCGAGATCGAACCAGGGTCTGTAGTGTGACACCTCTAGCACTGAGATGCAGTGCCTTAGACCACTGCGCCACTTATAGCAGCAAAGGGGGGACCAACTACAGATTAATGCCCATGATTAACCATGTGTATATTGAAAGTGTGTGCTTCCACACAGGTGTGGTTCCCGAGTTAATCACTTAACATCCCATCATACTTAGGGTCATGTATAGAAGTGGCCAGTTGTCCATTATTTTAGCTACCGTAGCTGGAAGATCTCAGTGACTTTGAAAGAGTGGTCTCAAAGGAGCATAGGGGGTTTAAAGTGTGTGTGTGTGTGTGTGTCACCATATCTCAACCCAATTGAACACTTACGGAATTTCTCATGAAAGAATAGTGCCGCATTCCTCCGATAGAGTTCCAGACACTTGTAGAATCTCCGCCAAGGCGCATTGAAGTTCTGGCCCCACATTGACACTATGTTGGGTTTCCTTTATTTTGGCAGTTACCTGTACTTCACATACAGTGTACCTAGCCCTTTTCAACTGAAGTAACTTATACATCTTAATCATGGCTTACTTAAAGCTCTCTGGGGCTGTCTCTGCCTCAGTAGAAGCAGACGGGACCCAGGCTAATGTCACCAGACAGACCAGTAACGTTCCTACTTGTACATCCTTTATCAGACACTGTCCATGCGGAAGTACCAACAAAAATGGCAGGAAGTGAGAGGAAACCAAAAAACTACAGGGTCGTTTTGTGCCATAACCTTACAACCCCAGAGAACAGAATGTTAAACACCTCGATCTTTCCCCCAGTTGAGGTTAAACAGCAGGATGGAGAGATGAGTGGAGCGTAAAATGGCCTGTAATGGACCCGAAAGGAGCCGCAAGGTAAGCGGCTACTTTTCATGGGTCCACTACTCTCAATAGGCCTGGAGTTGAACCACTTCAGCAGACTTCTCCAATGCATCACTAGCTGAAAATGTACTCTGCGGAGGGATTGTTTCAGTGAGGACAGAATATATCCCAACTACCGTGGAGCACAGACGCTCTCTTTGAGCACAAAACAGTTGCTTACATGACACTTTCACAGCCCTCAGGAGTCTATTGCTCTCCATCCCCCACAGCAGGAGAAATCAGTGCGGTCTCAGGTAATCCCTACCATTATAATCACAGCTCTATCATAATAGGGATACAGATGTTCATATTCCAACATAAGTCAAAATCTTGAACCTATAAAGTTGAATCCCATTGTTAGTTCTGTTACTGTTACAAATGGGACGCCCACCGTGGCTAGCAAAAGCTAAACCAATGCTATTAGTTTAAAAGTGAAAGCCCACTGTGGGTAGCTCTCCCTGTTCTATTGGCTCAAATGTAAACATCAGTGACCTGTCGACCTCTGATCGTTTTTTGTGCTTGCTTGGGAGACCTTACAAGCAACCCCGAAATGGGCAACAAATAGCTTGCATTAACATATTTAGCCTCATGAAGTGGATCACTTGCTAACGTCGACAACATTCATATACTGGCCATCTCTGAAACTCCCTTAGATACGGCGCCTTCAAAAAGTATTCACAACAATCATCTTTTCCCACGTTATTGTGTTACAGCCAGAATTTAAAATGGCTTATAAACAAAACAACACCCCCAAGTGGAGTTGTTGCAAGACAAATTACTTAAAAAGGAAAAGCTGAAATTTCTCAAGGCAACAAGAATTCAACCCCTTTGTTATGGCAAACCTAAATAGGTTGAGGGGTAAAAAAATATATAAAAAAATAAGCAAAAGGGACCCTATTGGTAGATTGATAAAAATAGTGTTTAATGGCTCAACAACATTGTTGTTTTTCCACAATACTAACCTAAATGACAGAGTGAAAAGAATTAAATGTGTACAGAATAAAAAAATATTCCAAAACGAGCATCCTGTTTACAACAAGACACTAAAGTAAAACTGAAAAGAATGTGGCAAAGAAATAAACTTCATGTCCTCAACGCAAAGCGTTATGTATGGGGCAAATCCAACACAACGAGTGCCACTTCATATTTTCAAGCATGCTGGTGGCTGCATCATGTTTATGGTATGCATGTGATGGGCAAGGAATAGGGAGTTTTTTAGGATAACAATTAATGGAATAGAGCTAATCACAGACAAAATCCTAGAGGAAAACTTGGTTTGTCTGATTTCCAACAGACGCCGGCAGACAAAATTCCCCGTTCAACAGGACAATAAACTAAAACACAAGGCATACCAAGATAACATGCAACGTTCCTGAGAGGCCTAGTTACAGTTTTGACTTATAATCGTCTTGAAAATCTATGGCAAGACTTAAAAATGAGGGGAGGGCTGCCGTTTTACGGGCTCCTAACCAATTGTTCTATTTGTGTGTTTTTTCACGCACAAAATGTTTTTGTTTTTTTAAACAACGTATTTTGTACATAGATGTTGATGCTACACAGTCTCTTATGACCGAAAATAGTTTTTGGGATATCAGAACAGCGATAACTCACCTCGAACTGGACAATTTTTTCATTGACGAGTCAGACGCAAAGGATATAATGTTGTTTCCAGACGAGGCCCAAATCCCCGTCAATCGCATGAAGACAATAAGGAAATTACAGGGGGCTTTGTGAGAATTTGTCGGCTACCATCCATTCTAAACTCAGCAAAAAAAGAAACATACTCTCACTGTCAACTGCGTTTATTTTCAGCAAACTTAACACATGTAAATATTTGTATGAACATAACAAGATTCAACAACAGACAATATCTGAACAAGTTCCACAGACATGTGACTAACATAAATTGAATAATGTGTCCCTGTAAAGGGGGGGGGGGGGGGGGTTCAAATCCAAAGTAACAGTCAGTATCTGCTGTGGCCACCAGCTGCATTAAGTACTGCAGTGCATCTCCTCCTCATGGACTGCCCCAGTTTTGCCAGTTCTTGCTGTGAGATGTTACCCCACTCTTCCACCAAGGCACCTGCAAGTTCCCGGATATTTCTGGAGGGAATGGCCCTCACCCTCTGATTCAACAGGTCCCAGACGTGCTCAATAGGATTGAGATTTTGGCTCGTCGCTGGCCATGGCAGAACACTGACATTCCTGCCTTGCAGGAAATCACGCACAGAACGAGCATTATGGCTGGTGGCATTGACGGACCCTCCACCTCCAAATCGATCCCGCTCCAGAGTACAGGCCTCGGTGTAACACTCATTCCTTCTACAATAAACGCAAATCCAACCATCACCCCTGGTGAGACAAAAGTCATGAATCGTCAGTGAAGAGCACTTTTTGCCAGTCCTGTCTGATCTAGCGACAGTGGATGTGCCCATAGGCGACGTTGTTGCCGGTGATGTCTGTTGAGGACCTGACTTACAAAAGGCCTACATGCCTTCAGTCCAGCCTCTCTCAGCCTATTGCGGACAGTCTGAGCACTGATGGAGGGATAGAGAGTTCCTGGTGTAACTCGGGAAGTTGTTGTTGCCATCCTGTACCTGTCCCGCAGGTATGACGTACCGATCCTGTGCAGGTGTTGTTACACGTGGTCTACCACTGCGAGGACTATCAGCTGTCTGTCCGGTCTCCCTGTAGCACTGTCTTAGGCGTCTCATAGTACAGACAGTGCAATTTATTGCCCTGGCCACAACTGCAGTCCTCATGCCTCCCTGCAGCATGCCTCAAGCAAGTTCACGCAGATGAGCAGGAATCCTGGGCATCTTTCTTTTGGTGTTTTTCCAGAGTCAGTAGAAAGGCCTCTTTAGGACCCTAAGTTTTCATAACTGTGACCTTAATTGCCTACTGTCTGTAAGCTGTTAGTGTCTTAACGACCGTTACACAGGTGCATGTCCATTCATTGTTTATGGTTCATTGAACAAACATGGGAAATGGTGTTTAAACCCTTTACAATGAACATCTGAAATAATTTGGATTTTTATGAATTATCTCTGAAAGACAGGGTTCTGAAAAAGGGCCGTTTCTATTTTGCTGAGTTTATTAGCCAACGTGCAATCACTGAAGAATAAACTGGATGAGCTCCGTTTAAGACTATCCTCCCAACGGGACATTAAAAACTGTAATATCTTATCATCGAGTCGTGGCTGAACAATGACACGGTTGGCTGGGTTTTCTGTGCATCGGCAGAACAGAATAGAATAGCTACAGTGGGGCAAAAAAGTATTTAGTCAGCCACCAAGTTTTCCCACTTAAAAAGATGAGGCCTGTAATTTTCATCATAGGTACACTTCAACTATGACAGACAAAATGAGAAAAATTCCAGAAAATCACATTGTAGGATTTTTTATGAATTTATTTGCAAATTATGGTGGAGAATAAGTATTTGGTCATTAACAAAAGTTTCTCAATACTTTGTTATATACCCTTTGTTGGCAATGACAGAGGTCAAATGTTTTCTGTAAGTCTTCACAAGTTTTTCACACACTGTTGCTGGTATTTTGGCCCATTCCTCCATGCAGATCTCCTCTAGAGCAGTGATGTTTTGGGGCTGTTGCTGGGCAACACGGACTTTCAACTCCCTCCAAAGATTTTCTATGGGGTTGAGATCTGGAGACTGGCTAGGCCACTCCAGGACCTTGAAATGCTTCTTACGAAGCCACTTCGTTGCCCGGGCGGTGTGTTTGCTGAAAGATCCAGCCACGTTTCATCTTCAATGTCCTTGCTGATGGAAGGAGGTTTTCACCCCACCCCATTCATTCTTTCCTTTACACGGATCAGTCTTCCTGGTCCCTTAGCAGAAAAACAGCCCCAAAGCCTGATGTTTCCACCCCCATGCTTCACAGTAGGTATGGTGTTCTTTGGATGCAACTCAGCATTCTTTGTCCTCCAAACACGACGAGTTGAGTTTTTAGCAAAAAGTTATATTTTGGTTTCATCTGACCATATGACAGTCTTCCAATCTTCTTCTGGATCATCCAAATGCTCTCTAGCAAACTTCAGATGGGCCTGGACATGTACTGGCTTAAGCAGGGGGACACGTCTGGCACTGCAGGATTTGAGTCCCTGGCGGCGTAGTGTGTTACTGATGGTAGGCTTTGTTACTTTGGTCCCAGCTCTCTGCAAGTCATTCACTGGGATTTTTGCTCACCGTTCTTGTGATAATTTTGACCCCACGGGGTGAGATCTTGCGTGGAGTCCCAGATTGAGGGAGATTATCAGTGGTCTTGTATGTCTTCCATTTCCTAATAATTGCTCCCACAGTTGATTTCTTCAAACCAAGCTGCTTACCTATTGCAGATTCAGTCTTCCCAGCCTGGTGCAGGTCTACAATTTTGTTTCTGGTGTCCGTTGACAGCTCTTTGGTCTTGGCCATAGTGGAATTTGGAGTTTGACTGTTTGAGGTTGTGGACAGGTGTATTTTATACTGATAACAAGTTCAAATAGATGCCATTAATACAGTTAACGAGTGGAGGACAGAGGAGCCTCATAAAGAAGAAGTTACAGGTCTGTGAGAGTCAGAAATCTTGCTTGCATAATTTGTAAATAAATTCATAAAATATCCTACAATGTGATTTTCTGGAAAAAATTCTCGCATTGTGTCTGTCATAGTTGAAGTGTACCTATGATGAAAATTACAGGCCTCTCTCATCTTTTTAAGTGGGAGACCTTGCACAATTGGTGGCTGACTAAATACTTTTTTGCCCCACTGTATATCCGGTAAGACGAGAGGCCTGCTATAGACCAGAGTGCTAACAGTCAGTATCTGGATAATATGTGTGAAATGCTTGATTGTTGATATCAACAGAGGTATATTTTTTGGGTGACCTAAACATTTTCATCAAGCTGTCCACTCAAGATGAAGTTTCAAACTGTAACCAGTGCTTGCAACCTGGTTCGGGTTATCAGTCAACCTACCAGGGTATTTACAAACAGCACAGGAATGAAATCATCCACATGTATTGATTATATCTTTACTAACGCTATAGAAATCCTCTCTTAAGCCGTATCCACACCCATTGGATGTAGCAATCATAATATAGTAGCCATATGTAGGAAAACCAAAGTTCCAAAGGCTGGGTCTAAAATATTGTACAAGAAGTCCTACAAAATGTTTTCTAGTGATTCCTAGGACAAGGACAGTAGGAAAGCCTGACAAAGGCTACAAACCATCACAGGCTATAAACCAAAAAGACATTTTATGACCGTCGAAAATGACCTTGCTTTGGCAAATCATTTCAACCGTTCCAATTGTAGCTTTAACATGTGTGATATTTTACATTGCAGCAGAAAGTGGCCTTGGACAATATAAAACAGCATGCCAGCTGTTGATATACATATTTCCATGAATGACGTCAAGCAATACTCTCAACGGGTCATTCCACGAAAATCATATGGTCCAGATGGCGTCAGCAGCAAGGCACTTCAGGCCAAAACAAACTCTCTCTGGTCTCTCATCCCAATTAGACTCAAACCAATTTGCATACCGTGACTCCATGAGTGTTGATGCGTTACTGGTCACGCTGAACAATCTCTACGAACATTTAGAATAGGCAAATAGCCTAGTGAAAATTGTATTCATTGACTGGAGGATAAACTGGGGAATTTGGGTGTCAACTCTACTGATCAAGTGGATTAATAGCTTCCTTGTGATCCGTACTCAACAAGTGAAGTTTAACTCCGCCATCTCTACATCGAGAACAGTGAATACGGGAGCCCCTTGCGTACTTTCACGAATACTGTACACAAACAATTGTCAAGCCCGACGCAGCCCACAAGATTTTTTAAATACGCGGATGACACCGCTGTTGTGGGTTTCCTCCACCCAGAATAAGCCTCAAGGTTTTGAAAGAGAAAAGGCTAAATTTGTTCAGCGGTGTGCAGATAACTTTCTTGTAATAAACATTAAGAAAACAAAAAGAGATGGAACTTGATTTGAAAAGGAACAAAAACGCCACTACCCCCTACGAAGATTAATGGGGAACCAGTCGATAGAGTAACCACATATGGGAATCTGCCCTGCAGAGTGTAATGTCCTTTGGTCTAAAACGCCTGTTTGGAAACATGCGAGTGCAAGACCAAGTCAAGCTACAGCGCTCGATTAAGACAGCGGGAAGGATAATTGGTATATCTCACGAATCAGCCACCAACCTGTACACAAAAAGCATCCTCCTAAAAATCGAAAGCATTTTACAGGACAGTTCATCACCTTCACTCAAACTTCAGTCACAGCAGCAGCCGGACAAGAGGAAAGAAACTTTGTCAAAAGAAAATGAAAACAGATCGATATGGGGACTCTTTTATTCCAAAAGCCACTTTCACTTTAAATGTGTAGCTATAGCACTTTGAATGAATTAGTGTCGTTTCTGTGTACCGTCTGTTTAAGCACATGACCAAATAAATTCCCCCCCTGGTGGGTTAATAAAGTTGCCACTTTGAATCACAATCCTATGTCGAAAAGATGTCAAAATGATTTACTGGTCTGTTGTGTGTAATGAGGAGCAACCTAGACCCATAGGGCGGCGCACAATTGGCCCAGCATCGTCCGGGTTTGGGTTTGGCCGGGGTAGGCCGTCATTGTAAATAATAATTTGTCTTTAACCGACTTGCCTAGTTAAATAAAAGGTTAAATAAATAAAAAATGGCATTGTTTCTTCCAGTTATTGATAAGCAGGCGCCTGACTGTTCAGTGTCTGAATAGGTGCAACACCTTCCTCCTGTTCTCCACAGGTGCCTTCCCTGAGGGAGGAGAGGAATAATGATGGAGAAAGCAAGAGAGGAGGGAAAAGGTCCCGTGGCAGTGTAAGTGAGAGATGGTGAACATTACATACTGCAAGCTGGGGATGGAAAGTCTTTAATTGTCTCTCTTAACAGTCTCGCACGCATTCCCTCTTTCTCTCCCCTCACCCCCCAGTGGTAATGGAGAGACAGGCTGTGTGAATCAGAGCAGAAAGCACCATGACTTGCACCCCATTAGCCCCATGTCAGGAGTGTAATGAGAGTCACCAGTGGGGTAATGAGCAAATCTGCACCACTGCTTCTCCCGCTCTGTCAGTACTCACAGTTCAATGGCCTACTTGCTTCCCTCTGTCAGTCCAGATAGGCCCTGTACTAGGGCTGTCCCCAACTGAAAAACATCTTGGTTGACCGAAAGTCTGTTCTTTCGACCAATCGGTCGCCATTTTTCAACGTATATTTTTCCATATATAGACACACACTATGGTTTGAATAAAATCAACTATATGCATTGAGCTTGTCTGATGCTTTAAGCTTACAGTTTGATGAAATAAGACAAATGCCTTAAGAGGGCGCCAGAGGTCTAGCTAACCAGAAGAAAAAAAAAACTGAACCAACTACTCTCCGAGGAGTCGCAACCTTTGTTGTGGAATGCTAACTTACCATTTCTACCGAACTGTGTGACAGTTATTGTTTTCATATGCACATTTTCGTGAAACTGTTTCATTTCATTTATAAATGTCTTCATATCTCAAAATCGTTGTCAAGCGTTTCGTCAAAATTCTATCCAAATCTAAATGAAAATGACAAACCTAAAAAGTAACTTCTAACTTACACAGTCTACATAAAACCAACGAATAAAAACATTGCAGCCTGCAGGTAGAACATTTCCTGATAAAAATAAATATCCTATAAATCACATTGGCTACACATGGCCTGTCTCCAACAAACTTGAAACATTGTACCAACTATTAACTTGGGACAGACCTGAAGCTTGCACTAAGGAACTTTCAGCACTGTATAAAACATTCTGGCCCTCAGAGTTTCCTGTGCGAGTGAGCGGACGTGGATAAGAGGCCGTTCTTGACCTGGGCAGGAGCTCACCACAGCTGAGTACCGGCACCTCAAATGTTCTACTGCTTGAGCTTCTGTTCCTCTTATAGAATATTATCTCAAAAGTATTGTGGAGCTCCTGCACCTAAATATAAAAAGTACCAGCACCCAAAATGAGTCTCGGAATCTATTTCAGTCCAAGTCAAGCACTGATAAGAAGTAATCAGGTTTCCACTGGATCAGAGCATAACATTTCACGCCGAGTGGTTATTGAAAGGGAGAAAGCTGGAAAGATTTTTCAAAATGCAATGAGGAACTATTGTCAGCTCGGGGATTTGATCTTGCAACCTTTCAGGTTACAAGTCCAACGCTCTAACCACTAGGCTACCTGTCGCCCCAAATGATTACATTTGCGCGCAGGCCAGGTAGCCTATAGGCCTACTTCTATGCGTGCGCGCCATTACTCAACATTGACAGGAGCACTCTAATCAAAAGACGACTAAATTGATAAAACTCGTAAATGGAATGAAAAACAAACAAAACTTGTTTCTCACTAGTGTCGCATAGGCTGTGCGCTCTGCTAACAATGTTTCCACTGACAATGACAACTGGAAGAATAATATTGAATGCATTAAAATGAAAAATGACCTTAACCAAAAGTAACAAACATTGTCGATTAGAAATGATAGGAATTAACGGGTAAATGTAGTACTGCTGAGATATGTCATGGGGAATTGATAGACACTAACAATCAAAACGCAAACAATTCACACAATGAAGTCACGAAACAAGGAATGTGCACACATTGATGGGAAAGAGAGCATTCTGGAAGTGCATTGTGCATCTCGGGGCATGGTTAATCTGACATCTGTTTCCGGTGATATGGCCTCAGCAGAAGTCAGGGCATTCATTATTTTGTGTGCGTCGCAGAGCAGTGCTGTTGTCAAGGAAGTGAGTTTGTGTTTATACAGGATGTACCGCCCCCACCTACCGTCAACCAATCATGTCAATGTGGAGCTACACAGAGCCCTCCGCATTGTGATGTGGAACGGAGCTTGATTTGTCCTCTGCATGCCTTTGAAGGCTCTGCAATTGCGTCACACCCTCCAAATGGAGCCTCCGACCACATTTTCAGATCAAGCATGAATTGGCTTTGGATTAGTTCATTGAGATGGGCGCAAATTATTACATATATATGTCACTAATCGACTAAAACAATCTTGATCGACCAGCAGCCTAACGACCAAACAATAGACCAGTCGACTAATTGGGGTCAGCCCTACTCTGTGCACAAGCCTACTCGTTTAGGCTGATGTAGCCTGTGGATGCCAACAGTTAGAAAGGTGAGGGGTAGGGGGCATGGAAGAGAAGAAAAAAAAGAAAGCAAGAGTCCTTGGAGATTTTAAGAGGCTAGAGTGAGCAGCCATGGGATAGCCAGTCTCTCAGAGAGCGAGAGCGCGAGAGAGCGAGAGAGAGATCAGAGAAGACAGTAACGAGTGCTGATTGGATTAGAGGCCTGGCAGACTGTGCTGTCTGGGGCCGGCCTCCCATTGATATAAACAAGATTCTGATTGCATTCCTGCAGTAGGCTGTCTGCACCATCACACACTGGCTGACTGGTTTCTCCTGGAGCTAGTAGAATATGTGGGCTGGTCCCAGACTTTAAATGTATGACGGAGTGTAGTTACGGTGTCGTCTCGTGCAAGAGCAGTGTTTCCACCCCCAACACACACACACACACACACACACACAAATCATCCTCATCTCACACACCTTATCTGTTCTCCAGCAGCTACAAAACATGTACAGTACATAGTAATTACAACAGTGTAGTAGGGTAATGGAAGAGCTTTTACACAAATCCTTATGGACGTCTCTACTTTAATCTCTGCCTGTAATAACCAACACCCCACACAGTGTAACAGAAAGCCATGCAGGATAGTGTTCCTCACCCCTTTGACTCCTTTCAGGTCTCCTTTCAGCAGGCTGTCCAGAGGGAAGGTGATGATGTTGTTCATGTTCTGGAACTGAAAAGGACAAAGTGGAGAGGGCCTAGGTCAGAGGGGTTCAACGCGAGCATGGGTGAATAGTGACAACCACAGATAACACGTGCTCTTTAAACGCACTCACCTTAGCTGGTTGTGTGTGTGTGTGCGCATCTCTGTCTTTGTACAGACACTGTGTACTCTACAACGCTGTGTCTTAAAGTGATAATCTACTCCCTGAAATAAAAATCATGAAACTCCTGACAATTTGGTGAAATCCTAGGTTCTCTCAGTAGGTCAAATAACAATTTCACCATGATTGACCTTCTAGTGGTCTGTCTGTAAAACCAGGAAATGGTGTAGGACGCCATCATAGCCACGTACACCGACTACACCAAACTTTAGGAACACCTTCCTAATATAGAGTTGCTGCACCCCCTCGCATAGATTTTCAAGTAGATTTAAGGTGCTCTCGAGTGGCGCAGCGGTCTAAGGCACCGCATCTGAGCAAGTAGGCGTCACTACAGTCCCTGGTTCGAATCTAGGCTGTATGACATCCGGCCGTGATTGTGAGTCTCCTAGGGCGGCGCACAAATTGCCCAGCATCGTCTGGGTTTAGCCGGGGTAGATTGAAAATAAAAATGTGTTCTTAAACGGACTTGCCTAGTTAAATAAAAGGGTAAATATACTGCTAAAAAAAATAACATCCTAGATCTGAATTAAATAAATATTCTTATTAAATAATTGTTTCTTTACATAGTTGAATGTGCTGACAACAAAATCACACAAATTATCAATGGAAATCAAATTTATCAAAACATGGAGGTCTGGATTTGCACTCAAAATTAACGTGGAAAACCACACTACAGGCTGATCCAACTTTGATGTAATGTCCTTAAAACAAGTCAAAATGAGGCTCAGTAGTGTGTGTGGCCTCCATGTGCCTGTATGACCTCCCTACAACGCCTGGGCATGCTTCTGATGAGGTGGCGGATGGTCTCCTGAGGGATCTCCTCCCAGACCTGGACTAAAGCATCCGCCAACTCCTGGACAGTCTGTGGTGCAACACACATGGAGCGAGACATGATGTCCCAGATGTGCTCAATTGGATTCAGGTCTGGGGAACGGGGGGGCTAGTCCATAGCATCAATGCCTTCCTCTTGCAGGAACTGCTGACACACTCCAGCCACATGAGGTCTAGCATTGTCTTGCATTAGGAGGAACTCAGGGCCAACCGCACCAGCATATGGTCTCACAAGGGGTCTGAGAATCTCATCTCGGTACCTAATGGCAGTCAGGCTACCTCTGGCGAGCACATGGAGGGCTGTGCGGCCCCCCAAAGAAATACCACCCCACACCATGACTGACCCACCGCCAAATCGGTCATGCTGGAGGATGTTGCAGGCAGCAGAACGTTCTCCATGGCGTCTCCAGACTCTGTCACGTGCTCAGTGTGAACCTGCTTTCATCTGTGAAGAGCACAGGGCGACAGTGGTACATATGCCAATCTTGTGTTCTCTGGCTAATGCCAAACATCCTGCACGGTGTTGGGCTGTAAGCACAACCCCCACATGTGGACGTCAGGCCCTCATACCACCCTCAGGAGCTCTGGCAGTGCTCCTCCTGCTCCTACTTGCACAAAGGCGGAGGTAGCAGTCCTGCTGCTGGGTTGTTGCCCTCCTACAGCCTCCTCCACGTCTCCTGATGTACTGGCCTGTCTCCTGGTAGCGCCTCCATGCTCTGGACACTACGCTGACAGACACAGCAACCCTTCTTGCCACAGCTCGCATTGATGTCCCATCCTGGATTAGCTGCACTACCTGAGCCACTTGTGTGGGTTGTAGACTCCGTCTCATGCTACCACTAGAGTGAAAGCACCGCCAGCATTCAAAAGTGACCAAAACATCAGCCAGGAAGCATAGGAACTGAGAAGTGGTCTGTGGTCACCAACTGCAGAACCACTCCTTTATTGGGGGGGTCTTGCTAATTGCCTATAATTTCCACCTGTTGTCTATTCCATTTGCACAAAAGCATGTGAAATGTATTGTCAATCAGTGTTGCTTCCTAAGTGGACAGTTTGATTTCACAGAAGTGTGATTGACTTGGAGTTACATTGTGTTGTTTAAGTGTTCCCTTTATTTTTTTGAGTAGTGTATATATACACACACATTTTTTAATTCAAAACTGTAACTCCGCCACTCAGGAACATTCAATGTCCTTATGGTAAGCAACTTCAGTGTAGATTTGACCTTGTGTTTTAGGTTATTGTCCTGCTGAAGGGTGAATTCATCTCCCAGTGTCTAGTGCTTAGCTTCATTCCTTAACAATTACAAGCATACCCATAACATGATGCAGCCATCAGTATGCTTCAAAATATGGAGTGGTACTTAGTAATGTGTTGTATTTGACCCAAACATAACACTTTGTATTCAGGACAAAAAGTTAATTTCTTTGCCATTTTTTTGGCAGTTTTACTTTAGTTCCTTGTTGCAAACAGGATGCGTGTTTTGGAATATTTTTATTCTGTACAGGCTTCCTTCTTTTCACTATCAATTAGGTTACTATTGTGGAGTAACTACAATGTTGTTGATCCATCCACAGTTCTCTCCTATCACAGCCATTCAAACTCTGTAACTGTTTTAAAGTCACCATTGGCCTCATGGTGAAATCCCAGCACAGTTTCCTGAGTTAGGAACGACGCCTGTATCCTTGTAGTGACTGGGCGTATTGATACACCATCGAAAATGTAATTGATAACATCACCATGCTGAAAGGGATATTCAATGTCTGCTTTAAAAAAAAATCTTTACCCCATCTACCAATAGGAGCCCTTCTTCGCGAGGCATCGGAAAACCTCCCTGGTCTTTGTCGTTGAATCTTTGTATGAAATTCACTGATTGTGACTGAGGGACCTTACAGATAATTGTGTGTGTGGGGTACAGAGATGAGGCAGTCATTCAAAAATCATGTTAAAACACTATTATTGCACACAGAGTGAGTCCATGCAACTTATTATGAGACTTGTTAAGCACATATTTACTCCTGAACTTATTTAGGCTTGCCATAACAAAATGGGTTGCATACTTATTAACTCAAAACATTTCAGCATTTCGTTGTTTAATGAATCTGTCAATTTCAAAAACATAATTCCACTTTGACATTATGGGGTATTGTGTCTAGGCCAGTGACAAAAAAATGACAATTGAATCCATTTTAAATTCAGGCTTTAAGACAGCGAAATGTAGAAAAGGTCAAGGGGCGTGAATACATCATAAATACAGAAGTCTGTGCACCCCCTTCAAATTAGTGGATTCGGCTATTTCAGCCACACCCGTTGCTGACAGGTGTATAAAATTGAGCACACCGCCATGCAATCTCCATAGACAAACAATGTCAGTAGAATGGCCTTACTGAAGAACTCCGTGAGTTTCAACATGGCACCGTCATAGGATGTCAGTTCGTCAAGTGTCTGAGCTGGTAGAGCTGTTCCGGTCAACTGTAAGTGCTGTTTTTGTGAAGTGGAAACGTCTAGGAGCAACAACGGCTCAGCCACGAAATGGTAGGCCACACAAGCTCACAAAGGGTCCCAGAGTGCTGAAGCGCGTAAAAATCAGTCCTGGGTAGCAACACTCACCGAATTCCAAACTGCCTCTGGAAGCAACGTCAGCACAAAAACGGTTTGTCGGGAGCTTCATGAAACGGGTTTACATGGCCAAGCAGCCGCACACAAGCGTCGGCTGGAGTGGTGTAAAGCTCGCTGCCATTGGACTCGAACAGTGGAAACGCATTCTCTGGAGTGATGAATCATGCTTCACCATCTGGCACTCTGACGGACAAATATGTGTTTGGCGGATGCCAGGAGAACACTACCTGCCCCAAAGCATAGAACTGTAAAGGTTGGTGGAGGAGGAATAATGGTCTGGGGCTGTTTTTCCATGGTTCGGACTAGGCCCCTTAGTACCAGTGAAGGGAAATCTTAACGCTACAGCATACAATAACATTCTAGATGACTCTGTGCTTCCAACTTTGTGGCAACAATTTGGGGAAGGCCCTTTCCTGTTTCAGCATGACAATTTCCCCGTGCACAAAGTGAGGTCCATACAGTAATGCTTTGTGGAGATTGGTGTGGAAGACTTGACTGGCCTGCACAGAGCCCTGACCTCAACCCCATCGAACAACTTTGGGATGAATTGGAACGCCGACTGCGAGCCAGGCCTAAATCGCCCAACCTTGGCCGACCTCACTAATGGTTGTGGCTAAATGGAAGCAAGTCCCCGCAGCAATGTTCCAACATCCAGTGGAAAGTCTTCTCAGAAGAGTGGAGGCTGTTGTAGCAGCAAAAGGGGGGACCAACCATGATTTTGGAATGAGATGTTCAATGAGCAGGTGTCCACATACTTTTGGTTAAGTAGTGTACTTTCTGAAGGCACTGGATCTGCTGTGGAATAAAAGGCATGTGTGTGCGTGTGGAATTCCTACCCTAGGGACATGGAGAGATTTCCATCCTGCTCTAATTGTGTGCGTATACTCTGGGGTCAGAACGTTATCAGGAATCGGAGGCCTTTGGGGTAGATCAGTTTTCCATCACAACGTCCAAAGTGCTACTTGAAGACCAAATACCTGCTGGATCCAATTTACAGAGACCCCACTTTGAATCCAATATAGATTCAAACAACCCCCAAGCTTTATTAGAAACACCTGACAGAGTAATTCTAGAGGATTTTGCCTCACCACAAGAACAATGTCAATTTACACAGAGAGCGGATTCACTGTTGATTTATAATGTGTCGTCTCAAGAACTGACCAGGTGGGTTGCCAGGTATGGAACTAGGTTGCCATGTTGGAGTCAGAAGATGGAATGGCTAATGTCCTGGCTTTGATTCTCGGCAGCCTCATAACACTTATTTCATTCTAAATTCCTCAAGCTGGTAGACTTTTCATCATTCAAAACAAATAATTAGTTTGAAGGTGCATAATAGAACCAAACGGGGTTCATCTCAGTCTTTCCTCTCACCAGGTTTTTGAAGAGGGCGGTGAGCTCCTTGGTGAAGACCGAGAACTTGAGGAAGGCAGAACCCAGGTCGGGGTCGTCCCTGTAGACACAGTTCTCCCCAAACTTCTCCAGAGCCTGGGTGTACTGCTCCTCATTCTCCACATGGGCTGGAAGAAGAGGAGAGAAAGAAGGGATGAACACGGCAGCACCATGCCAGTGTGCATATTAACAATCACTCTGCCAGCGCCAAGCCAGTGTGCATATTAACAATCCCTCTGCCAGCACCAAGCCAGTGTGCATATTAACAATCCCTCTGCCAGCACCAAGCCAGTGTGCATATTAACAATCCCTCTGCCAGCACCAAGCCAGTGTGCATATTAACAATCCCTCTGCCAGCACCAAGCCAGTGTGCATATTAACAATCCCTCTGCCAGCACCAAGCCAGTGTGCATATTAACAATCCCTCTGCCAGCACCAAGCCAGTGTGCATATTAACAATCCCTCTGCCAGCACCAAGCCAGTGTGTATATTAACAATCCCTCTGCCAGCACCAAGCCAGTGTGCATATTAACAATCCCTCTGCCAGCCTGTCCTTCGGGTATGGACATCGGCGGTGGAAAAAGTACCCAATTGTAATACTTGAGTAAAAGTAACGATACCTTAATAGAAAATGACTCAAGTTACAGTGAAAGTCACCCAGTAAAATACTACTTGAGTAAAAGTCTAAAAGTATTCGGTTTAAAATATAGTTAAGTATCAAATTCCTTATATAAAGCAAACTGTTGTTTAAATGTAAAAAATGTACGGATAGCCAGGGGCACACTCCAACATCATTTATAAACGAAGCATGTTTGCTTCCACCAGATCAGAGGCAGTCAGGATGACCAGGGATATGTGAGTGAATTGGACCCTTTTCCAGTCCTGCTAAGCATCCAAAATACTTTTGGGTGTCAGGGAAAATGCACGAAGTAAAAAGTACATGATTTTCTTTAGGAATGTAGTGAAGTAAAAGTAATAAAAATAGTAAAGTACAGATACTTTAAAGTACTACTGAAGTAGGTTTTTTGGGGGTATCTGTACTGAAGTACTTTACACCACTGATGGACCTGCACACGGACCACACAGACCACGTGCACACGCACACTTTTTCTGATCCTTACATGGCAATCAATGAATAATAAATAGGGGCCTTGGTTAGAGTGCACAGTGCAGTGTGTGTGGAATTCCATTCACTTCCATATCCCCCCCCTCCATCTCTCTGGCATTGTCTTTGGGAAACAAGGACACAATGGGACAGGGAGAGAGTTGGAGAAGACGGTGTCTGCATCCCAAATGGGGATGGGTCAAAAGTAGTGCACTATATAAGGAACAGGGTCCCATTTGGGACACAGCCTGTGTCGTCACACTGGAGTGACTCCAGAGCAGCGGCCATGTGGCGGGGATGAGAAAAACAAAGGGCCTTGAAAGAGGAAGAGCGAGAGACTGGCGTCACCCAGTTAAAAGGGAACTATGGTTACACTGTCTGGGTTCAATTGTGCAGACGGAGCATCACAAACTCTCTCGTACAATGAGATGAAAGAAGAATTACTCATGAAAGTTGCCTTTCATTAGACTTTGGGAGTCGATAGACAAAACTGACAGTGTCACTGGTTACAGTTTGCACTTCCTGCTTGGAACCCAGCTAGCACATAACGTTCTGAGAACCAAATGTAGCTTCTTTTTTTAAAGAGCGTGTTTGTCCTATGGTTATTTTGCATACAACCTTCCCATAATGTTTCCTACAGGTTTTCTTAAGGTTCTATTTAAAAAAAGTAATTTTCTCCAATTATTCAGAGAACGTTAAGAAACAACGTTATTCTGTGTGAATTTCTGTACTTCTAAGAATGTTATTTAAAAACATACATCCGTTCTCAGTGTCAACAAAACTCTATCCTCTATCTTGTTAAGTGTGTTCAGGTGTGTTGGCCGCACCACTAATTGGCCACACCTGATCTTAATGAATGCTTGTTTCCTTTGAAAATCGGGTCTGTTTGAATTTACAAAAATGCACAGTTTTGTAAGAGTTAAAAAACATTGAAATCTCAGAACATTAAAACCCCAAAATTTACTTTCAGGGAACCATTAAAAAAAACATTCTCAGAACCTAAACTCTCCTTGCAATCAAAACATTTTTTGTTCCCAGAACAGGTGAAGATCTCACTTCCGAGGCCTCCCGAGTGGCGCAGCGGTCTACGGCATTGCATCACGACAGACCCGGGTTTGATACAGCTGACCGCGAACAGGAGACCCATGAGGCAGTGCACAATTGGCCCAGCGTCGTCCTGGAAAGGGGAGGGTTTGGCCGGCCGGGATGTCCTTGTCCCATCGCGCTCTAGCGACTCCTTGTGGCGAGACGGCCGCATGCTCACTGACATGGTCCCCAGTTGTACGGCGTTTCCTCCGACACATTGCTGCGGGTTGGCTTCCGGGTTAGGCGATCGGTGTGTCAAGAAGCAGTGAGGCTTGGCAGGGTCATGTTTCGGAGGACGCATGGCTCTCGACCTTCGCCTCTCCTGAGTCCATATGGGAGTTGCAGCGATGGGACAAGACTAGCTTCCAATTGGATATCACGAAATTGAGGAGAAAAGGGGTGTAAAAAAAATACATCTCAAGGCTTCGTTCCCAGAAGCAATAGGAAAACAAAAACGTACGTTCCCACAACTTCAAAATAACCTAATATGTTAGCTAAATGACTAAAATGTACATGTTACAGTTAGGTTGCTTCTAAAACTAAGGCTAAAGCTAATACAAATGGCTGTGGTATTTAAAAATGAGTCAAACCTAAGAGAGAGAGAGATGCCACCCGTGCGTGCGAGTGTGTGTGTGTGGAACAGGAAGTTGGCAATTCAACTAATCAAACCCAGCAGCACCACTTCAAGCAACAAAAGGGAAGTCCATAAAGCAGGACTGACAGATGTCAGCTAGCCTCAGACCCACACTTCATTAAGTGCTGCTCACAGCTAATAAACCAGAGGTGGAGAGGAACACTGGGATTTGAGGCACTGGTTGGGTGCAGGGAGAGTTGCCATGACAACCCAGAGACCTTCCCTCGAGAACTATGGTGAATCACTAAAACAATACCGAAATACACTCCGGAAAAAGGAACAGCACGTCAGAAATCAGCTCAAAGCAATTGAAGAATCCATAGACTCTAACCACTTCTGGGAAAATTGGAAAACAAAGAATTATCTATCCAAAATGGATATGTTTGGGTAAACCACTTCTCCAATCTTTTTGGCTCTATAACAAAAAAACAAACAGCAAAAACATATACATGATCAAATACAAAATCTTTGAATCAACTATTAAAGACTACCAGAACCCACTGGATTCTCCATTTACCTTGAATGAAATACAGGACAAAATAAAACAGCTCTCCCACCCAAAAAGGCCTGTGGTGTTGATGGTATCTTCAATGAAATGATTAAATATACAGACAACAACTTCCAATTGGCTATACTAAAACTATTTAACATCATCCTTAGCTCTAGCATCTTCACTAATATTTGGAACCAAGGACTGATCACCCCAATCCACAAAAGTGGAGACAAATTTGACCCCAATAACTACCGTGGGATATGCGTCAACAGCAACCTTGGGTAAATCCTCTGCATTATCATTAACAGCAGACTTGTACATTTCCTGAGTGAAAAAAATGTACTGAGCAAATGTCAAATTGGCTTTTTACCAAATTATCGTGTGACAGACCCTGTATTCACCCTGCGCACCCTAATTGACAAACAAACCAAAACAAAGGCAAAGTCTTCTCATGCCTTGTTGATTTCAAAAAAGCCTTCGACTAAATTTGGCATGAGGGTCTGCTATACAAATTGATGGAAAGGGGTGTTGGGGGTAAAATATACTACATTATAAAATCCATGTACACAAACAACAAGTGTGAGTTTAAAAT